>NC_036870.1:2769923-2785442 GCF_002910315.2 Salvelinus sp. IW2-2015 | reverse complement strand
ACATTGACCGCATTTTTTTTTAACCATATAGTCTTAGGCGGGCCTTCGCACTTCAGCAAACAATAAAAGGAGGGGTGCTCAACAACAATGACAAGAATCATGAAAATGGTTTCCAAGAAAAACTTCCAAACTGACTAATTCAAGGTAGAAAGAGTTGGAGCACTAAACAAAAAAAAGCAGAAAGATTGATTTCCACTATTGCTCACTTTCAACCCATGTACAGGACGCGAACAGGTGACTGACGTGTCGACGTCCGGCTGCAGGTCTTCCTTAGAGATGATCTGACCATGTTACTTACCTCCTATTTATAGCCTAGTTGCCAATGAACACAAACGTAAAAAGTTGGATTGATAACATGTTTCAATGTAAATGGTGACGTTTAATCAATAGGCCATATGAAAATATACATACTGTTGACGTCGGAAGTTTACATACACCTGAGCCAAATACATTTAAACTCAGTTTTTTCACAATTCCTGACATTTAATCCGTGTACAAATTCCTTGTCTTTGTGTCAGTTAGGATCACCACTTTATTTTAAGAATGTGAAATGTCAGAATAATAGTAGGGAGAATGAATATTATTTCAGCTTTTATTTATTTCATCACATTTCCCAGTGGTCAAGAAGTTTACATACACTCAATTAGTATTTGGTAGCATTGCATTTAAAATTGTTAACTTGGGTCGAACGTTTCGGTAGCCTTCCACAAGCTTCCCACAATAAGTTGGGTGAATTTTGGCCCATTCCTCCTGCACAGAGATGGTGAAACTGAGCAGATTTGTAGCCTCCTTGCTCGCACACGCTTTCTCAGTTCTTTCCAATGTTCTATAGGATTGAGGTCAGGGCTTTGTGATGGTCATTTGAATACCTAGACTTTGTTGTCCTTAAGCCATTTTGTCACAACTTTGGGAAGTATGCTTGGGGGCATCGTCCACTTGGAAGATCCATTTGCGACCAAGCTTTAACTTCCTAAATGATGTCTTGAGATGTTGCTTCAATATATCCACATAATTTTCTGGCCTCATGATGCCATCTATTTTGTGAAGTGCACCAGTCCCACCTGCAGCAAAGCACCCCCACAACATGACGCTGCACCCCGTGCTTCACGGTTGGGATGCAGCCTCCCCTTTATCCTCCAAACATAACGATGGTTATTATGGCCAAACAGTTATATTTTTGTTTCATCAAACCAGAGGACATTTCTCCAAAAGGTACGATCTTTGTCCCATGTGCAGTTGCAACCATAGTCTGGCTTTTTTATGGCGGTTTGAGAGCAGTGGCTTCTTCCTTGTTGAGCGCTTTCAGGTTATGTCGATATAGTACTCGTTTTACTGTGGATATAGATACTTTTGTACCTGTTTCCTCCATCAAGGTCCTTTGCTGTTGTTCTGGGATTGATGGACTTTTCGCACCAAAGTACGTTCATCTCTAGGAGACAGAAGCGTTCTCTCTCTCGAGCTGCGGTGTGACGGCTGCGTGGTCCTTGCTGTTTATATTTTGCATACAATGTTTGTACAGATGAACATGGTACCTGACAATACTGTGCAGCTGTATTCATCGACCTGGCCAAGGCTTTCGACTCTGTCAATCACATATTATTATCGGCAGACTCAACAGCCTTGGTTCTCAAATGACTGCCTCGCCTGGTTCACCAACTGCTTCTCAGACAGAGTTCAGTGTGTCAAATCGGAGGGCCTGTTGTCCGGACCTTTGGCAGTCTCTATGGGGTGCCACAGGGTTCAATTCTCGGGCCGACTCTCTTCTCTGTTTACATCAATGATGTCGCTCTTGCTGCTGGTGATTCTCTGATCCACCTCTACGCAGACGACACCATTCAGTATACTTCTGGCCCTTCTTTGGACACTTGTTAACTAACCTCCAGACGAGCTTCAATGCCATACAACTCTCTTTCCGTGGCCTCCAACTGTTCTGAAATGCAAGTAAAACTAAAAACCCACTGGCTCCAGATCATCTATAAGTATTTGCTAGGTTAAAGGCCTGCCTTATCTCAGCTCACTGGTCACCATAGCAGCACCCACCCGTAGCACACGCTCCAGCAGGTATATTTCACTGTTCACCCCCAAAGCCAATTTCTCCTTTGGCCGCCTCTCCTTCCAAGTTCTCTGCTGCAATGACTGGACCAGAACTGCAAAAATCACTGAAGCTGGAGACTCATATCTCCTCACTAACTTTAAGCACCAGCTGTCAGAGCAGCTCACAGATCACTGCACCTGTACATAGCCCATCTGTAAATAGGCCTTCCAACTACCTCATCCCCATACTGTTATTTATATTTTTTGCTCCTTTACACCCAGTTCTCTACTTGCACATTCATCTCTGCACATCTATCCACCCAGTGTTTAATTGCTATATTGTAATTATTTTGCCACTATGGCTTATTTATTGCCTTACCTCCCTTATCCTACCTCATTTGCACACACTGTATATAGACTTTTTTTCTATTGTATTATTGACTGTATGTTTAGTTTATTCCTATATGTACTCTGTTGTTGTTGTGTGGTTGTGTCGCACTGCTTTGCTTTATCTTGAGCAGGTCGCAGTTGTAAATGAGAATTGTTCTAACTACCTACTGGTTAATAAAGGTGAAATAAAAAATGTTTTAAATCTTCAGGCGTTTCTCACAATTGCTCCAAGATGAACAGACTTGTGGAGGTCTACAATGTTTTTTTCTAATGTTTGGCTGATTTATTTTGATTTTCCCATGTTGTCAAGCAAAGAGGCACTGAGTTTGAAGGTAGGCCTTGAAATACATCACAGGTACACCTCCAATTGACTGAAATTATGTCAATTTTCCAAGCTGTTTAAAGGCACAGTCAACTTAGTGTATGTAAACTTCTGACCCACTGTGGAAATTGTGATACAAATCTGTCTGTAAACAATTGTTGTAAAAATGACTTGTGTCATGCACAAAGTAGATCCTAACCGACTTGCCAAAACTATAGTTTTTCAACAAGAAATTTTGGAGTGGTTGAAAAACGAGTTTTAATGACTCCGACCTTAGTGTATGTAAACTTCCGACTTCAACTGTTGGTGATATTTGGGTGTCTGTGAATCCGGAGACACAAGAGTCTCAAAAAACAAGGCAACAACATTATAGAAACGAGGACAGTGAAAAATCATAGTTTAGCGCCTTTGAATCCACAGTGTCTAAGGAGACTGCCAGACTGCCTCTCTTTGTTTTGGCTTATGTACGATGTCACCTCATCTTGGTGAAATTTGACGTGTTCTATGGCTACAAAGCGCAGGAGGAAGGTGAGCCATGGTTGGCGTTGATGCAGTGGCGCGCAATAACATAGTCCGTGTTTTTATTTCGAACAGCAGCCTTATGTTTTGCAATGCAAAGTTTCAATGCTTGACTTTTTAACCTAATCAACTCTGGGATTCGAACCAGCGACCTGACTCAGCACTCTTAATTGCTAGGCTACCTGCCACTACCGAGCAGAGATTAACTAACTGTAACTGGCTGTACAACAGAAGGTAGTGCCTATGAAAAGCCAAGCTGTCCCGATACCATGTGCATTCGGAAAGTCTTCAGACCCCTTGACTTTTTCCATATTTTGTTACGTTACAGCCTTATTCTAAAATATATTTTTACCCTCATCAACCTACACAATGCAAATGTATTAAAAATTCAAAATAGAAATACCTTATTTACATAAGTATTCAGAACATTTGCTATGAGACTCGAAATTTAGCTCAGGTGCATCCTGTTTCCATTGATCATCCTTGAGATGTTTCTACAACTTGATTGGAGTCCACCTGTAGTAAATTAAAATGATTGGGCATGATTTGGAATGGCAAACACTTGTCTATATAAGGTCCACCGCTAACAGTGCATGTCAGAGCAAAAACCAAGCCATGAGGTCGAAGGAATTGTCCGTAGAGCTCAGAGACAGGATTGTGTCGAGGCACAGCTCTGGGGAAGGGTACCACAACATTTCTGCAGCATTGAAGGTCCCCAAGAACACAGTGGGCTCCATCATTCTTAAATGGAAGAAGTTTGGAACAACCAAGACTTTTCCTTGAGCTGTCCGCGCCGGCCAAACTGAGCAATCGGGAGAGAAGGGCCTTGGTCAGGGAGGTGACCAAGAACCGATGGTCACTCTGCAGAGCAGCCCAGAGTTCTTCTGTGGAGATGGAGAAGCTTCCAGAAGGACAACCATCCCTGCAGCACTCCACCAATCAGGCCTTTATGGTAGAGTGGCCGGATGAAAGCCACTCCTCAGTAAAAGGCACGGACAGCCACTTGGAGTTTTCCAAAAGGCACCTTAAGGAGTCTGATGAAACCAAGATTGAACTCTTTGACCTGAATGCCAAGCGTCACATCTGGAGGAAACCTGTCACCATCCCTACGGTGAAGCATGGTGGTGGCAGCATCATGCTGTGGGGATGTTTTTCAGTGGCAGGGACTGGGACACTAGTCAGGATCGAGGGAAAGATGAACGGAGCAAAGTACAGAGAGATCCTTGATGAAAACCTGCTCCAGAGCYCTCAGGACCTCAGACTGGGGCAAAGGTTCACCTTCCAACWGGACAACGACCCTAAGCACACAGCCAAGACAACGCAGGAGTGGCACCGGGACAAGTCTCMGWATYTCCTTGAYTGGCCCAGCCAGAGCCRGGACTTGAACCCAATCAAACATCTCTGGAGAGACCTGAAAATGGCTGTGCAGTAACACTCCCCTTCCAACCTGACAGAGCTTGAGAGGATCTGCAGAGAAGAATGGGAGAAACTCCCCAAATACAGGTTTGCCAAGCTTGTAGCATCATACCCAAGAATACTCGAGGCTGTAATGGCTGCCAAAGGTGCTTCAACAAAGTACTGAGTAAAGGGTCTGAATACTTATGTAAATGTAATATTTCAGTTTTGTATTTTAATACATTTTCGAACATTTTCGAAAAAAAACTATTTTTGCTTTGTCATTAWGGGGTATTGTGTGTAGATAGTTGTTTTTAATCCATTTTAAAAGAATGCTGTAACGTAACAAAATGRGGAAAAAGTCAAGGGGTCTGAATACTTTCCCGAATGCACTGTACAGTATTATGGTCAGGGTCAGCAAAGTAAGACCTAGCAAAGATGCAGCTGGCTCAAAACAAGGCAGCACTCCTTGCCCTTAACTGCACACACAGAACGAACATCAGCAACATACACGATAGTGTTTCATGGTCGAGGAGAAACCGTCTACTCTTCTGCTCTGTGTGTTGAAAATGCCTGACCACTTGTATAATCTATTTGCGTACACTTCAAACAGACATTCAGTTCCTTCAGAAAATATTCATACCCCTTGATATATTCCACAATTTGTTGAGTTACAGCCTGAATTCAAAATATATAWWTTTTTTTCTCACCCATCACTCCCCAATCTACACGTGTCACAGCTAAAGCAGCACTACAAGCCCCGACTTTCTCCATTGGTTCCCATCTCGAATACTGTAAAACAAATGCCCAATGCTAAGGAGAGGTAGGAAACAGATGCTGCTGAAGACAATTATTATTATTATTTTTTACCTTTATTTAACTAGGCAAGTCAGTTAAGAACAAATTCTTATTCACAGTGACAGCCTAGGAACAGTGGGTTAACTGCCTTGTTCAGGGGCAGAACGATTTTTACCTTGTCAGCTCAGGGATTGGATCTTGCACCNATTATTATTATTTTTTACCTTTATTTAACTAGGCAAGTCAGTTAAGAACAAATTCTTATTCACAGTGACAGCCTAGGAACAGTGGGTTAACTGCCTTGTTCAGGGGCAGAACGATTTTTACCTTGTCAGCTCAGGGATTGGATCTTGCACCRTTTCGGTTACTAGTCCAAAGCTCTCACCACTAGGGTACCWGCCGCCCCAAAAAGTGTGCCTTTTAAATAACTGCCCTTCTAGATTCATTACAGTGCATCCTGTGGCATTTTATATATTTTTTTGTTCGATTTCATTTGTTATATATTTTTTAACAATACAAAACATACACATGCAAACAACAGCGTACAGACGCACACAAACATACACAACATCATTCCTGCCCAGACCCACCTACTCACACCCCCATCTCCAGCGCCCGCATCACTCTCCGCCACATGGCCTCAAACAGCACCATTTTGTTCCTCTCCGTCGCCCACGCACTTTCAACATTTAGATAATAATAATAATAATAATAATAATAATAATAATTGTGAAGACATCAAAACTATGAAATAACACACATGGAATCACGTAGCAACCAAAAAAGTGTTAAACAAATCAAAATATATTTTACATTTCAGATTCTTCAAATGTGTTATTTCATTGTTTTGATGTCTTCACTATTATTCTTACAATGCAGAAAATAGTACAAATAAAGAAAAACCCTTGAATGAGTAGGTGTGTCCAAACTGTATATATACAGTATTTTTTTTATTGACCTTATTAAAGGAAAGGTTCACCCATTTTGAATGTTATATTGTTTATGTGCATATCTGAGTGATTTTCTATCGATTCCCTGGGTCATTTCATGTTTCATGTGTATCTGAGTTATTGGCATTCAAGCAGGCAGAAGTAAAGATAAAGTCGCTCTCACTACACTGGAAGTTAATAAGAATACGACTTTTAGATCGCGAAAACGTCTATCATACATGTCAGATTTCAATACTGGCCAATGTCATAAGTCGGGAGGATGTCTTCTCTTGAATGATCCACTGATCATATTTTTGCGATATTTCTACCTCGAGAAATGGTCCCAATGTTCTGTTTTCACATAAGAACCCAACTCAATCACCAAAGAAAATGCGGTCTCCGTACATAACTACAGCAACAGAGATATGCACTTTGGGGCCGTATTAATTATGCACTGTGCGGCTGGGGCGAATGTGGTTCCGCCTTTAGATTATGCACTGTGTGGCCGTTTTAATTACGAAGTATTTTGACGTGTTCTGGCTGTCAGTCAAACTATGCAAAAGTGAAACGTTAAGTTCGACAATTAAGTTTAGGCATTCATTCCGAGTGGTTAAGGTAAGGGTTAAGGTTTGGAATAGGGTTAAAACAAAACAAACTTGACGGTTAAGTTTAGGCATTCATTCCGAGTGGTTAAGGCTTGGGATAGGATAAAAAAAAAACATTTTAAATGAATGCCTAGAACTGGGATTGAACCCGCGATCCTCGGCGCATTAGCACACACGCCTACTAGATGGTAATAGGCGATCGCGCTGCCCCTAGTGGATGGTAGGAAATTGAAGTGGAAATAATAATGACACATTGGAGTCTTAATCTGGTGCATGCAGTTATGCACCCAGAAGCAGTGGCGACCCGTCACTCAGGGCAGTTGGGGCAATTTTTTGGGGCGGGGAGGGCTTGCCTGTTTTGCATGTTATTTTGGCATTATTAAGGGTCTAGCACATATTTCCTATTTGTCTGCCTCTTTAGTCCAGGGTGAATTGCATGGTGCCTTTGCCAGAGATATTATATAAAGGAGATAGGAATCCAATGAATTAGGGGAACGTATAACGTCCCACCCAGCAGACTGTCGACCAATCGCGTTGTCATGCTGTGTCAGGCAGTTGCTTTTATTCTCAAAGCCAGTGTATATGTTTTGAAACATGCCTATTTTCCTCGGAATTACGAAATGTCACGATTCCAAAGTTATACYATATTACAGATAGCAGGTTAATTATCTCACATCTCAGAAAAMATTTGTAATGTTGTACTTCTTGTTGACGAAATTTGTGCTAATGTTGGGTTTTCGAGTTAGAGCACAATAGAAGGAGCGCRTCTTGTCCCAGAATGCACCGTGAGGCCCATTGACGGAGCATGGGCAACGTTTCCCATCTCCTCAAAAGTATATCTGTCGTTGTGAATGTCAGACTCCACTCTGGGAGGGCACATCGATCTGCAAGTTGAACATGGTGAGATTGTAGACTCCTAAATTGATAGTGCAATTTGTTGAGGCAATTTTACAGCTAACTAGCTACTTTACATGCTGATATTGTCTTTGGTATTAGGCCTATCAGGTACATCCCCTATCTGGCTTATATGATTATGATGGTCATAATGCTTCTTGACAGTGTCATAAAGTATATTTTCTTTGTCCAWGTAACGTGACACAGGATGGTCAGGATATGCAGTAAAAAAAAAATCTGTAAAGAATTCATCACAATAACAACAAAGGACTTAAGAAAATAACTTTCAAACGAAAGGAAACTTCTTGGCAGGGAAAAAACAGATTTCAATAAAAGTGGCTTTTGACACTCTTATGTAGGTGTGATAACTAGCCATAAAATAGCACAATATATGTCAAAACAGGTGTAAATATATGGGTCATGACAGTGTTGTGACCATATTATGACAGGTTATGACAKGTTATGTCAGCTGTTATGCTGTAATAACGGGGCCAAAGGAGACGGCCACAGGCCACAGAGACGGCCATTGTGCTATTGTGTATGTTTTTTCGTGTTATTTGTAACTTATTTTGTACATAATGTTTCTGTCACCATGTCCAGGGCAGAGATTACTCACCCCGTACTGGAGAAATTCTTCTTCTTCTTCGAGTCGTACGGGACAGATTTACTCCAGACACCCGACAAGGTCCTCAAGACGGAGGTATAGTGGTCCGGGTGCCTTGTAAGGATCCGTCACCGAGAGGGTAATCTACCTTTACCATCGGTCCTATTAGCCAACTTACAATCAATCGATAATAAAATAGACGAAATACGAGCATGTATATCCTACCAACGGGACATTAGAAACTGTAATATCTTATAGTTTCACCGAGTCGTGGCTGAACGACGACATGACTAACATATAGCTGGCGGGTTTTAAGCTTTTTTGGCAGGATAGAACAGCGACCTCTGGTAAGACAAGGGGCGGCGGCCTATGCATATTTGTAAACAACAGCTGGTGCAAGAAATCTAAGGAAGTCTCGAGGTTTTGCTTGCCTGAGGTAGAGTATCTCATGATAAGCTGTAGACCARACTATTTACCAAGAGAGTTTACATCTATATTTATTGTAGCTGTCTATATACCACCGCAGACCGATGCTGGCACTAAAACCGCACTCAATGAGCTGTATWCGGCCATAAGCAAACAGGAAAACGCTCATCCAGAGGCGGCGCTCCTAGTGGCCGGGGACTTTAATGCAGGGAAACTCAAATCAGTTTTATCTCATATCTATCAGCATGTTAAATGTGCAACCAGAAGGAAAAAAAAACTCTAGACCACCTTTACTCCCCACACAGAGATGCGTACAAGGCTCTCCCTCGCCCTCCATTTGGCAAATCTGACCATAATTATATTCTCCTGGTTCCTGCTTACAAGCTAAAACTAAAGCAGGAAGCACCAGTGACTCGGTCAATAAGAAAGTGGTCAGATGAAGCTAATGCTAAGCTACAGGACTGTTTTGCTAGCACAGACTGGAATATGTTCCGGGATTCTTACGACGGCATTGAGGAGTACACCACATCAGTCACTGGATTCATCAATAAGTGCYTCGATGATGTCGTCCCCACAGTGACCGTACGTACATACCCTAACCAGAAGCCATGGATTACAGGCAKCAACCGCACTGAGCTAAAGGGTAACTATCATGGTCCAAACACACTAAGATGATCGTGAAGAGGGCACGACAAAGCCTATTCCCCCTCAGGATACTGAAAAGATTAGGCATGGGGTCCTCAGATCCTCAAAAGGTTCTATAGCTGCACCATCGAGAGCATCCTGACTGGTTGCATCACCGCCTGGTATGGTATCTGCTCGGCCTCCGACCACAAGGCACTACAGAGGGTAGGGCGTACGGCCRAGTACATCACTGGGGCCAAGCTTCCTGCCATCCAGGACCTCGATATCAGGCGGTGTCAGAGGAAGGCCTTAAAAATTGTCAAAAACTCCAGCCACCCTAGTCAGACTGTTCTCTCTGCTACCGCACGGCAAGCGGTACCYGAGTGCCAAGTCGAGGTCCAAAGGCTTCTTAARAGCTTCTACCCTCAAGCCATAAGATTCCTGAACATTTAATCAAATGGCTAGCCAGACCCCTCTTTTACACTGCTGCTACTCTCTGTTTATAATCTATACATATTCACTTTAACTCTACCTACATATTACCTCAATTACCTCAACTAACCGGTGCCCCCACACATTAACTCTGTACTGGTACCCCCTGTATATAGCCTCGCTTGTTATTTTACTCCTGCTGTTTAATTATTTGTTACTTTTATTTTCTATCTTCKATTTTTTACTTATCTATTTTATTATCTACTTATTTGTATTTTTTTTCTTAAAACTTCTTAAAGCATTGTTGGTTAAGGGCTTGTAAGTAAACATTTCACTGTAAAGTCTACACCTGTTGTATTCGGTGCATGTGACAAATACAATTTGATTTGATTTGATTTTATGACATTAGGACATGGTTATGATCTTGTTGTAATGTGTTATGACGCTGGATGTCAAGTAAAGTGTTCACAAATTTACTGCTCGACTGAGGGACTTTACAGATACGTAGTTGTTCAAAAATCGTGTCAAACACTATCATTGCACCCAGCCCATGCAACTTATTATGTGACTTGTTAAGCAACTTTTTACTCAACTTATTTAGGCCATAACAAAGGGGATGATTACTTATTGATGTTTTATTAATTTGTACAAATTACTAATAACATACTTCCACTTTGACATTACGGCGTATTGTGTGAAGGCCAGTGACAAAAAGATCTCAATTTAATCCATTATAAATTCAGGCTGTAACACAACAAAATGTGGAAAAGTCAAGGGGGTGTGAATATTGTTGGAAGACACTGTAATGGGGATCCTAATGAACTAAGCAGTAATGGGGGGGATGAATAATGTGGGAGATTGCCTGGAGGCATATCAGCTACTGCACAGCAACTGCTCTCCAGCTCAATGTTGTGGAGGATACAGGCATTTTGTATACCGTTAGTTTGAACCAGGCAAGTAAATTACCATGTWAAGTCACCACACAAAGCACATGACAATTTGTGTTGTTGCCGAGTATTGTAGCGAAGTGGCAATGAGAGACGGAACAAGAGTAAGATCAAGTGAGAGAGGGATTCTTTCTGTTCCCGAAACATCCAYAGCATCTGGTCGACAACGTGTTGTTGGCGGGGTGGGGGAGGAGTTCGGTCTGGGCATTCCTGCAGTTGTCTCGCCACCTCAGAGGTTAAKGCACCGCTATCTCGGTCCGTTCTGACAGAGCTGGGCCCGAAAAGCGGTTGGGCGGACAGGGCATCGATGACTGAGTCGAAAGAGCCGAGACTGGACCGACTGGAGTGTCTTCTCTCACACATCCTCCCTTTTGGCAGTTTGTTGAAAAGGAGCCCGTGGGATCGGGGAGGCTCTGCTAGCCGGGCCGGCTTGTGTCAACAGAGGGCCTCAGAATCGTTTGGGATAATGTGGCGCTTCGGGTCGCAGAGGCTCTGTGGAACAGGTGGTCCCYGGGTCAACCCTTCCTCTGCTGTGTGGAACTCCGACCCCTCCCTTCCTACCCTCTCACTCCTCCCTCCTTCCCTCGCCACACATGGGAACGGTTATTTGGACAATTGGCGGTGATTAGCTCTTGATTTGGGTTTCTCTCCATTTGATCAGGCGCCACGCTAGGGAGAGCAGCATGACAGAGGGCACAGCTGTTGCCGGTCCACAGCTGAAATTGGGCGCAGAGAACCAGAAGTGAGGGATGGAGGGAGAACGGTAGGCAGGGAAGAACAGAAGAGGATAGAAGGGAGGGAGGGTAGGGAGGAGAGCTCTGTGGTCCATTCAATCTTGGCTTTTTGATTTATGGATTTGGACCACTGGCAGGGAGAATGAATGCCCCTGTTATTCCAAGTGTGGGCCCTAAGTCTAGCTCTGGAGCACCTTCTAAAATGTGCTCTTTCCTCAAAAGAACCTGCGGCCTCAGCCCCTCTACCTCTCCTGGTTGGTGGACTGCAAACCCCAGCACTGCTCAACCGCTGATGTCCCCGTACCCCACCTGCCCCCCGTACCCCACCTGCCCCCCGTGCCCACCTGCCCACTTGTCCATGCATTTTTCTCATGGTAATGGCCAATGTTCCATCCATGCCTTTCGTTCTGGGTGTTCAGCCAAAACCCACTTCTCTGGCTGCTTCTCCATGCCCATTTATCAGGCTGATGGTTCTGGAGAGCTACAGGTCCAGCCAACTGAATAAAACACAGATCAAGCACACTCCCAAATCCAACTGCTCTCGGTGCATATTATTAGAAACTCTGTGGCCATTGTTGTTATCGATTCTCTTTTATGTTTGGCCATGTTTGAAGTAATAGAGGAAGCTGTAGCAGTTGAGTGTGAGGACTTGTGGGAGAGTGTAGCTTGCTGCGTCGTTGAGGGAACTTTTGCGTTTCCAAACATCTCTCAGGCAGTGTGTAACGACCTCCAATCAGCAGCTACGATGTGGCACACTCTCAAGAATGCATCCGTTGGCGGCACTGTGCTTGCTTTGGAGATACGTGGAGTCTAGGCTGCTGGGGCTGTTTCACAGTGCGTGTGGCCCCCGCGAACCCAGTCTCGGGAACCAGTACGACTCAGCACAACACAAGGACTCAAATCAAACAACATTTTGTTTCTGCATTTCGCAAGTGGCTCGTAAGCGTCAACTACAAACTTTGGTTRCGAATCGCGACGTTCTGGCATCTCGATTTGTTCAGAGAGTTGTCTGTCTCCTCATTTTMTTTTCTTCCTCCTTGAAGTTGRCAAAAGAGTCCGTCATTGTKACCAGGCTCTCGTCACTGTTGCCTAGGGTCGGYTTTTCAAGACGAATCRCCGAGAGGAAAACACCGCTACTCACACATATGCAGAGTGAGACAACTCCATGATACTGATTAGAGAAAATAACGTGGGCGACGAGGGGCTTGAAAAACGAAACTAGGACAACAAGATGTAAATGTAACAACAAAAAATTCTGAAGACCGCAGAGGCTCATTTCGGAGGTTTCAGGTTAACATGAACCTAGGGGACAAGGCGACGGGCCAAGGGAGGATGCCACTGTGGTGGGGTGGAGCGGGTTGGGGTGTGAGTGGGACATGGGTGGAGGAGGTGTGGGTTCAGCAGACCGGAGAAGGGAAAAAAACACCAGAGGGGGACCCGGGTGTCACAGACTTCAGCGCCAGATGACCTTTGTTGAAAACGTTCCTACCCGCCTGTGCCTGAAACAGTGGCTGGCTAATTAAAGTTTCATTGGCATTGGATTTTCATTGGCACAGCAGACCTCGGGCAACCTTGGGGGCACTTGGACAATGCCTTTGACCAAGGCGAATGGCAAATATACAGAGAGAAATGCTACTGGAAGAGTGGGTGGGAGAAAGTGACGTGAAGCATCCACCAGAGGACAGTGAGGCAGTAATGGTGTGATGTCCAATGTTCCAATAAAACGGCAAAAGGAATGTTTTATTGGACGCGGTCTACAGTGAGATTATACAAAATGGGACCGGCTATGTGGCTAAGAGACATGCAATGTCAAAACGCCGAGTGCCTCCATTGTCTTGTCGTGTTTGCTGTCTAGCTAATGGAATTTCGATGGGTCAAGATCAAGACATGCGGGACTTCTGACATAGTAGGAGCATTACCAAATACTGGGCAGAGCGTTCCGATTCCAAAAGATCATAAAATAATTGGCTGCATTTGACTGGGATATTTCTGGAAAGATGGCCAAGAAAATGTTACGCAACCGGCAGACTTTGCTTTTAGCCTGTATTTCACAATTTGCAGTCTTTATTAATGAGGAATTCATTGGAGCTGAACAAAGCTGTTAGTGTGTGTGTGTGTGTGTGTGTGTCTGTGTGGGCTGTGGGCTGCAGCTTGATAAGGTCCTGGTCCGTGGTTCCTGGGGGAGGCAGTCCAATCTACATTTTATTAGGGCTTTATTGAGCTTTGTGTAGGTGTGTGTGTGTGTGTGCACATTCATGCGCATGTGTGTGTTTTTGTATCACACACACACTTGGCAGAGCTTTTATGATTACCCGTGTCTGTTTCTATACATTCACAGTTGGTGGAACTTTAATAAGGGTGAGTGTGTACCAGCAGGTGTGCGAGCGTGTGTGTGTGTGTGTGTGTGTACGCACATGTGTGTGTGTTTGTTTGTAGGAGCAGGTGTGTCTGTGTTTGTGTGCAGGAGCAGGTGTGTGTGTATCTATACGTCTGTGTGTGCATTTGCGTGTAGGAGCAGGTGTGCGTGTGTGTGTTTCTATACCTCTGTGTGTGTGTGTTTGCGTGTAGGAGTAGGTGTGTGTGTGTGTGTTTCTATACGTCTGCGTGTGTGTGCCACACTCACGGTTGGCAGAGCTTGATGAGATCCTGGTCCGTGGTCCCTGGGGGCAGGCCTCGGATGTACAGGTTAGTTTTACTCAGCAGCTCGGATCCGCCGTGACTGCAGCTGTTGTGGCTGGGGCTGGGCGGAGCCATGGGGTGGAGGGGTGGAGCATAGGGCTGCTGCAGGAAGAGAGAAGAGGTTAGGGCTAAATATATTTGAGTATATAAAACACATACATTATGTATGTGTGGGTTGTGATATGTAGGTATCTTTCACACGGAGRGGGTAGGGAGCATAGATACAGGAAGAGAGAAGAGAGCTCCCGAGAGGCGCAGCGGTCTTAGGCACTGCATCTCAGTGCAAGAGGCTTCACTACAGTCCCTGGTTCGAATCCAGGCTGTTTCACATCCGGCCGGGATTGGGAGTCCCATAGGGTGGCGTACAATTGGCCCAGCGTCGTCCGGGTTTGGCCGGTGTAAATAAGAATTTGTTCTTAGCTGACTTGCCTAGTTAAATAAAGGTTAAATAAAAAATATATAATAATAATTTAAAGAGAGGAAGAGTTAGAGCTAAATGTATTTTTTGATAAGTAATGTGAGTATAACTCACACATCTTTGATGGAACCCAACAGACAGGAAAAAAGTGGCGGTGTATATCGTTCCGGACTTTGTTAAAGACTCTGGTCAGTGAGTTTGCTCCTAAACCTCTATGGCATACAGGACAGTACTGATCTGGTTTGCAAACATCACTGTGTCATGAGTGAGCTGGGATCATGAGAATGGCCTTTCTGGTGGTTAACTGTTATAGAAGGGACATCCTCAAAATGATGTGTTGAGAGATGTTGGCGTGCCATRTTCCTCCCCGACTTCATACTCCCGAGTCTGGAGGCATTCTCGAAACAATTTGCACCTCTACAGGTGAGATGGTTTTAATGAGACTCAGCATCTGAACCGTTCAACAATTCCCTCTCCCTGCGTARGTCAACAAACCCGCCTCATCACTACAGCGTATCGCTCCCTTTCCATGATATATTCCTTATTTCTCCCCATTTTCTTTTACACACTACATCCCTTTCCTCTGTCTCTGCACCCCTCGCTCCCTCCCCCCTCGTGTCCCTCCCACTGTGGATTTATGGTGTGAGAGTCAGGGCTCCCCACTCACAGCCTATTTATATATCTCTCTATACCGTGGACGCTGCGCCCGGTGACAGAGGGGTAACGGAGGCCCTGTGGGCGTAGTAGAAAGAAAGAGGGATGGAAAAGG
>NC_036870.1:2762618-2768278 GCF_002910315.2 Salvelinus sp. IW2-2015 | reverse complement strand
ACTGGCCTATCTGTGCATCTTGGTAAGCTCTGAGCTCTCTCCCCCATCCCCTCTGCGGTACTTTAGATTACGCCACACCAAATGCACTGGGTGACACACAATTTACATGCAAATTCACTGCAGCACACTGGCGATACAGTTTGGTCCCTATTGAAGGTGAGGTGAAAGAGCCTCTTCTTACTCCCCAGTATATTGTTGCAGCTCCGCATTCCTCCCTCCACTCCACACTTGGCTGCGTCCTGGGCTTTGAATTCACGTGTCCCGCCCTATCGATTTGCTTTCATTTTTAAGGTCAGAAGCTGAAATCTAACACAATGAGGCATGGAGGGTCAACCCTGGCTCATTACTTACAGTGCTGGGAAAGAGGGAGGTTATCCAAGGGAAAAGAAAAGCCTCTCAGAAGCCCTGGGATGACAAATGAGAGTGCTGGTAGAGATCCCTGAGGAGCTGTGTGAGAGTGTGTTTGAGGGTTTGTGTGTGGTGTGTGTGTGTGTTGTGTGTGTGTGGTGTGTGTGTGTGTGTGTGTGTGTGTGTGTGTGTGTGTGTGTGTGTGTGTGTGTGTGTGTGTGTGTGTGTGTGTGTGATACGATTCAAGTGAAGGGTTGAGTGCGTGTGTGCTGCGTGCAAGTCTGAGTATGTGAGTGAACACCGACCAGCATGTGTGGTTGACAGTCTGTGGTCTGTGTGTCCTTTTTCCTCTCTCTTTTTTCTCTCTCCTCTCGAGTTAATAAACAGATTTGTTCCCTCTCCGGATGGTCCGTGACTGGTATTTACCCCAGCCCGCTCACCCTGTCAGTCTGTGAGATGCACAAAACCCCCAGCCCCCCGGAAATAGAGAAACATCTCCCTCACATGTCAAGCTGATGGGAGTTGAATACAGCACTTGACAAAGAGGATTTCTGCTGCCTTGCTGGCTGCCTTCAGTAAGAGGGAATGGTTACGGCACTTCAAAACTCCAGGTGGTAAATGAGACAACACCCCAACCCCCCCCCCCCCCCCCCGTCGTGACACGTCGCTATAGAGGCATGTCAGGGATTTAAATTTGCCGTAGCGGTATTTCAGATGGGCAGAATGGTTTACACAGGGCCAATTTACTGAGCTAGCAGGGAGCTCTGCCGCAACCGTGACACGTTGGAGAATGTTTATGAGTGTACGAACCGAGGATGATAAATCTATTGTATCGTATATAGGGCTGCGGCGGGCTGGATATGCACACGGAGACAGCGCACACATTTCTTCTGACTGGAGCAAGGGAAGAGCAGTCAGGGGAGTGTTTGTGTAAGCGTGTGTGTGTGTGTTTGTACGTGCGTGTGTGTGTGTGTGTGTGCGTGCGTGCGTTCATGTGTGAGTGTGGAATCCAATCCACTTGAGATTGCCAATCCAAGCAAAAGCCATTCCAACCAAGGCTTGATCAAAACCCCAGCCATTGGGCTAAAGTAAAAAAATATATCTAAAAAAATAAATAGACAGAAAAAACACTCAACTCATACTGGACTGTCCTCCTCCTTTTTCTGTAATCCAAACAAAGCAAACTCACCCAAACAGTTGAAAATGGACAGTCACCCAGCACTATACAGAGCCTGCATAGGCTATATCATATGAACACTTAGCAGATATGAGGTCCATAGAAAGGCGGAGAGTAGGCTACAGTAGTTGATATTGGTCCTGTGTTACAGTACTCGGTATGGGGCCTGTGTTTGCCCTCTCTGCCTCTGTGAGTGGATGAAAGGCCCAGTGCTGTAGCCTGGTAATTGGGTCTGATTTATAGGGATCCACAGCGGCAGCACCGAGCCGGCTGAGAACTGGCCGAGGACCAACCACACTGCAGCCGTGGTGTCAATATCAGAGCGCCAGCCCCCTCCAGCCTATACCGCTTGGAGGGAGCTATGACACTGTTAATGTGTGTGTGTGTGTGTGTGTGTGTGTGTGTGTGTGTGTGTGTGTGTGTGTGTGTGTGTGTGTGTGTGTGTGTGCGACAGAATATAAGTTAGTGTGTGTGTGTGTGTGTGTGCGTGGTGTGTGTGAGACAGAATATAAGTTAGTGTGTGTTATAGGTGTGTGTGTGTGTGGTGTGTGTGTGAGACAGAATATAGTTAGTGTGTGTATAGGTGTGTGTGTGTGTGTGTGTGTGTGAGACAGAATATAAGTGTGTGTGTGTGTGTGTGTGTGTGTGTGTGTGTGTGTGTGTGTGTGTGTGTGTGCGTGCGACAGAATATAAGTTAGTGTGTGTGTGCGTGTGTGTGTGTGTGTGCGTGTGTGTGTGTGAGACAGAATATAAGTTAGTGTGTGTTTAGGTGTGTGTGGTGTGTGTGTTGTGAGACAGAATATAAGTTAGGTGTGTGTGTGTGTGTGTGTGTGTGTGTGTGTGTGTGTGTGTGTGTGTGTGTGTGTGTGTGTGTGTGTGTGTGTGTGCGTGCGACAGAATATAAGTTAGTGTTGTGTGTGTGTGTGTGTGTGTGTGTGTGCGTGCGTGAGAACAGAATATAAGTTAGTGTGTGTATAGGTGTGAGTGAGCGTGTGCGAGGATGACTATGCAAGTGCCGAAGTGCTGGTGTTGGGTGAATGCCTTTATATAGTGTTATGGGCTTGTATGTGTGCTTGTGTTAAGCTTCACTGTGAAAGCCTAGCTACACTACTCAAACATAAGCAATTGATTTGTAGTGACGCGGGGGAAAAATCTATACAGTTAAATATCGCAATATTATTTTGGATGACATTATATCGATATTTTTCAAGGCAGCGTTAGCTAGCACTAGTCGGCTGTACCTGTGCCAAAACTCTGCTGTTGTTCATCCTATAAGCTTGTTCTCCATCTTCTTTTTAAACAGCGAGCCAACATGTTTTCATCCCTTTTATTCCTATGACTGATCCAATCTCATTTTGTCATGCTCTCTCTTGTCCCTCTGCASCAGACATACAGTGCCTTGTAACAATATTCATACCCCTTGTATTTCTTCCCATTTCATTGTGTTACAATGTGGGATTTGAGGTCAACAKTCTACACCAAATACTCTGTAATGTCAAAGTGGAAGAATTATTATATATATATATTTTAAAGATTGATAAAAATGAAATAACTAAAATATAGTTGTTTCAAAAGTATTCAGCTCCCTGAGTCAATACATGTTATGAATACCTTTGGCAGTGATTACAGCTGTGTGTCTTCTTGGGTAAGTCTCTAAGAGCTTTGCACACCTGGATTGTGCAATATTATCCCATTATTCTTTTCAGAATTCTTCAAGCTCTGTCAAGATGTTGGATATCTTGGCAAGACATTTTCAAGTCTTGCCATAGATTTTCAAGCAGATATAAGTCAAAACTGTAATTTGGCCACTCAGTTTCATTCCTGTCCTGCAGCTCAGTTCAGAAGGAGTACTGTATCTTTGATGTGTCTGGGTGATTTAATACATAATCCACAGCATAATTATTAACTTGACCATGCTCAATATCTGATTTGTTATTGTTACTCATCTACCAATCACTGCCTTTCTTCATGAGGCTTWCGGAAATCTCCCTGGTCTTTATAGTTGAATCTGTGCTTGAAATTCAATACTTAACTGAGGGACCTGACAAATGTTGTCAGGACGGGTGACAGAGGAACAGAGGAAGGGTTAGACGGGGGACAGAGGAAGGGTTAGTCATTCTGAAATMATGTCAACCCCTATTATATCACACAGAGAGAGCTCATGTAACTTATGTGATTTAGTAGGCCAAATGTTACTCCTTAACTAATTTAGGCTTGCCTAAACAAAGGGGCTGAATAAAAAAAAAATGAATTTTTCTTCCACTTTGACATAACAGAGTATTTTTTGTAGATTGATTTAATTTTAATTATTTTGTCAACAATTTTAATCCCACTTTGTAACACAACTTTTTTTTGCAAGGCACTGAAAAGCAAGCATAATGTTTGGAACATCAAATCGCATAGAAAAAAAAAGAAACGGTATCGAATCGCAATACAGAATTGTGAGAATCGTAAAACATTTCGTATCAGCAACTACAGATCCTTCAGAAAGTATTCACACCCCTCCACATTTTTTTGTGTTACAGCCTGAATTTAAAATGGATTACATTTAGGTTTTGTGTCACTGGCCTACACCTAATACCCCATAATGTCAAAGAGGAATTGTGTTTTTAGACAATTTTACAAATGACTAATAAATGAAAAGCTGAAATGTCTTGAGTAAATAAGTATTCAACCCCTTTGTTATGACAAGCCTAAATACGTTCAGGAGTAAAACAAATCTTACCAAGTCACATAATAAGTTGCATGAACTCACTCTGTGTGCAATAATAGTGTTTAACATGATTTTTGAATGACTAATCCAAGATGGCGTAGCAGTCAGACGTCCTTTGTCCTCGTCTTGTCATGTCCTGTGTATATATATATTTACATCTTTTCTTCGCACATCTTTTTAATATATTTTTTATAAAAACTCAACTTCTAAACACTCTCCTGCAACCCGCCTCACCATTTTTTATATAAAAAAAAAAGTATTATTCACCTCAAATCTGAAATCCACAACAGAAGCTAGCCAGAAGTTAGCCAGTTCACTGGCTAACATTAGTATTCAGCTAACCGCGGTTGGCGGTCATCAGCTATCCTTTAGCTCGAAAAGCTATCGCCAGTTTTGTACAACGCGACTCAGACGAGAGCATACCGGACCTATTTTCTCTCCATATCCCCGGATTTCTACCGAAAGCTCTGGACATTTACACCTGGATCTTAGCTAGCTGCTATCCGAGTGACTATTGGCTAACGTCGGTCCCGGAGCAAACATCAATTATTCCAGAGCTAGTCAGCTGAAGAGTTCCATGGTGTTATCTTTGGACTGTTGGAACTGATAAGGTATGGAATAAGGTATAATGAGCAGTTTTTTTGGATAAGTTTATATATTATATTTATATTATATAGCAGGGGGCGGGGGGGGGCTCCCTGCGCGGCCTTTACGGCGCGACTAGAGCCCTTCTTACAGGAAAAAAAAAAAAAATAAGCGTCAAATTAAACAAACCTAACCAAGAACAGCAATGAACCCAAGCAGCAACCATATGACAATTAAATTGACAATTAAGGGAGAGGCAAATGCTTTACCAGATAGAAGTGTACGGTGATATCATAAGGGTCCCAGGTGAGGAGAGAGGTTGGTTTGGGTGGGCACGCGGCGCATTTTCAGACGCTAGCCGGGCCAGGTGCGGGGGGAGCAAAGCTGGCAGAGAATGGAGATTCGGTCTTTTTGTTTTTAGCCACCTCGTGCGTTTCCGTCGGTAGATTAGTGGGGTTCCGATTTGTGGTAGAGGACCAATCCAATTGGAAAAATAGTTATAGTTATAGTGACCCAAGAAAATGTTTCCGATAGACCTATTCAGATAGCAGCCGATAAGACAGTTAACGATTAGCTGGCCGCAGATGGGCATTCAGGTTACGTCGCGACGGAGAGGCCAGTTGGATAACTCCCTCGGGCGATAACGTTCGGTCTCTTTACTAGTCCAGTCGGTTGAAAGGCCGAGCGTGATACGTCGAGTGTTGGGGGGGCTCCCGCATCGGCAAGTGGGCTCCCGCAATCGGCAGTTGGTGTTTTTTTTTAATTAAAACGGTGATACTGGTGTAGCCTCGAATAGGTGATTGTAGCCCAAGGACAGGGCTGATGTCTGAGGAACCT
>NC_036870.1:2750192-2757606 GCF_002910315.2 Salvelinus sp. IW2-2015 | reverse complement strand
CTAATCGTTAACTGTCTTATCGGCTGCTATCTGAATAGGTCTATCGGACAATTTTCTTGGGCCACTATAACTATAACTATTTTTCCAATTGGATTGGTCCCCTCTACCACACGGAACCCCACTAATCTACCGACGGAAACGCACGAGGTGGCTAAAAACAGACCTCCATCTTCTGCCAGCTTGCTACCCATGGCRCGGCTAGCTGTCTGAATCMCCGTMACCCCAACCAACCTCWCTACTCACTGGACCCTTATGATCACTCMGCTAAGCATGCCTCTCCTTAATGTCAATATGCCTTGTCCATTGCTGTTCTGGTTAGTGTTTATTGYCTTATTTCACTGTAGAGCCTCTAGCCCTGCTCATTATACCTTATCCAACCTTTCAGTTCCACCACCCACACATGCGATGACATCACCTGGTTTCAATGATGTTTGTAGAGACAATATCTCTCTCATCATCACTCAACGCCTAGGTTTGCCTCCACTGTTTTCACATCCTACCATACCTTTGTCTGTACATTATACCTTGAAGCTATTTTATCGCCCCCAGAAACCTGCTCCTTTTGCTCTCTGTTCCGGACGTCCTAGACGACCAATTCTCATAGCTTTTAGCCGTACCCTTATCCTACTCCTCCTCTGTTCCTCTGGCGARGTAGAGGTGAATCCAGGCTCTGCAGTGCCTAGCTCCACTCCTATTCCCCAGGCGCTCTCTTTTGATGACTTCTGTAACCGTAATAGCCTTGGTTTCATGCATGTTAACATTAGAAGCCTCCTCCCTAAGTTTGTTTTATTCACTGCTTTAGCACACTCTGCCAACCCGGATGTCCTAGCCGTATCTGAATCCTGGCTTAGGAAGACCACCAAAAACTCTGAAATCTCCATCCCTAACTACAACATTTTCAGACAAGATAGAACAGCCAAAGGGGGCGGTGTTGCAATCTACTGCAGAGATAGCCTGCAGAGTTCTGTCATACTATCCAGATCTGTACCCAAACAATTTGAACTTCTACTTTTAAAAATCCACCTCTCTAAAAACAAGTCTCTCACCGTTGCCGCTTGCTATAGACCACCCTCTGCCCCCAGCTGTGCTCTGGACACCATATGTGAACTGATTGCCCCCCATCTATCTTCAGAGCTCGTGCTGCTAGGTGACCTAAACTGGGACATGCTTAACACCCCAGCCATCCTACAATCTAAGCTTGATGCCCTCAATCTCACTACCAATCCATCAATTATGAAACCTAGCCAAGAGTAAGGCAATACCCCAAAGGGCCCGTAAACACGGGCCACCCTCAAGAAATTCATCCACAACTGCCCTCTATACACACCTCTGCTGTTTTCAAACAAGGTTATTGACCTCGAAACCTGTCCATAGAGGATGCCTGTTTTTTTTATTTTTGTAAAAGCCTGTCTCACCAATCTTAAATTAAGCATTCCCCATTCAACGTAATGGTAGAACGCAGGAACAGATAATAAGCCCTTGGTTCTCTCCAAGACCTGACTGACCTTAGCCAACACAAAAAACATCCTGTGGCGTTCTGCATTATTATCAAACAGGCCCCGTGAGCAACTTTCAGAGGAATTATGAAACGAATAACACAGTGCAGACAAGCCAAGAGCTTCAGAAACTCCAACAATGAAATTCTGGGACAACTGTAAACCTCAGTCGAATGAAATAAAAGAGCACCTCCTCCCAGCTGCCCACTGCACTGAGGATAGGAAACTCTGCAACATGATTAAATCCACTATAATTCCGAGAATTTCAATAAGCATTTAATCTACGGCTGGCGCATGCCTTCCACCTACTTGACAAATCCCTACCCCGGTCCAAGCAGCACGGCACCCCCAGTCTAACTCGCCCAAGCACTTCCCCATTTCTCCTTCTTCAAATCCAGGTCACTGATGTTTCTAAAGAGCTGCAATATATCTGGACCCCTACAATGCAGCCGGGCTAGACAATTCTGGACCTTTCTTTCTAATATTTGCCAAAATTGTTGCAACCCTATTTACAGCCTGTCAAAGCCTCTCTTTCGTGTCGGGCTCGAGATTCCCAAAAGTTGGAAGCAGCTGCGTCATCCCGCTCTTTCAAAAAGGGGGGACAGCTCTGACTAAACGCTATAGACCTATATCTATCTGCCCTGCCTTTCTAAGGTCTTCGAAAGCCAATCAACGAACAGATTACCACGGAGGATTTCGCAATCCCACGCACGTCTCTCCGCTACACTGATGGTTCAGTGTCATGGGTGCACCTCAGCCAGCTCAAGGTCCTAACACGATATCTGAACGCGCATCGATAAGAGAAAAAATACTGTGCAGCCGTATTCATTGACCTGGTCAAGGCTTTCGACTCTGTCAATCACCAACATCTTCAATCGGCAGACTCAACAGCCTTGGTTTCTCAAATGATTGCCTCGCCTGGTTCACCAACTACTTCACGATAGAGTTCAGTGTGTCAAATCGGAGGGCCTGTTGTCCGGGCCTCTGGCAGTCTCTATGGGGTGCCACAGGGTTCAATTCTCGGGCCCGACTCCTCTTCTCTGTATAACATCAATGAGTCGCTTTGCTGCTGGTGAGTCTCTGATCCACCTCTACGCAGACGACACCATTCTGTATACTTCTGGCCCTTCTTTGGACACTGGTGTTAACAACCCCGGACGAGCTTCAATGCCATACAACTCCCTTCCGTGGCCTCCAACTGATCTTAAATGCAAGTAAAACTAAATGCAATGATCTCAACCGATCCTGCTGCACCTGCCCACCCGTCCAGCATCACTACTATGGACGGTTCTGATTAGATATGTGGACAACTACAAATACTAGGTGTCTGGTTAGACTGTAAACCTCTCCTTCCAGACTACATCAAACATCTCCAATCCAAAGTTACATCTAGAATTGGCTTCCTATTTCGCAACAAACATCCTTCACTCATGCTGCCAAACATACCCTCGTAAAACTGACCATACCTACGATCCTCGATTCGGCGATGTAATTTACAAAATATCTCCAATACCCTACTAATAAATTAGATGCAGTCTATCACAGTGCCATCCGTTTTGTCATCAAAAGCCCCATATACTACCCACCACTGTGACCTGTACACTTTTGTTGGCTGGCCCTGCTTCATACTCGTCGCCAAACACACTGGCTCCAGGTCATCTACAAGACCCTGCTAGGTAAAGTCCCCTTGTCTCAGCTCGCTGGTCACCATAGCAGCACCCACCCGTAGCACGCGCTCCAGCAGGTATATCTCTCCTGGTCACCCCCAAAGCCAATTCCTCCTTTAGCCGCCTCTCCTTCCAGTTCTCTGCTGCCAATGACTGGAACGAACTACAAAAATCTCTGAAACTGGAAACACTATCTCCCTCACTAGCTTTAAGCACCAGCTGTCAGAGCAGCTCACAGATTACTGCACCTGTACATAGCCCATCTATAATTATCCTAACAACTGCCTCTTCCCCTACTGTATGTATTTATTTATTTGCTGTCCTTTGCACCCAGTATTTGTACTTTGCACATTCATCCACTGCAAATCTACCATTCCAATGTTTTACTTGCTATATTGTATTTACTTCTCACCACCATGGCCTATTTATTGCTTTACCTCCCTTATCTCACCTCATTTCCTCACATTGTATATAGACTTATTTTTCTACTGTATTATTGACTGTATGTTTGTTTTACTCCATTTGTAACTCTGTGTTGTTGTATGTGTCGCACTGCTTTGCTTTATCTTGGCCAGGTCGCAGTTGTAAATGAGAACTTGTTCTCAACTTGCCTACCTGGTTAAAATAAAGGTGAAATACATAAATAAAAAATAAAAAATAAATTATGGGTAAGGTCCTCTGTCGAGCAGTGAATTTGAAACACAGATTCAACACAAAGACCAGGGAGGGCTTCTATTGGTAGATGGGTAAAAAAAAAAATTGAACATGGTGAAGTTATTAATTATACTTTGGATGATGTAACCCAGTCACTACAAAGTCACAGGCATCCTTTCGAACAAAGGTTCTGGGAGAGGAAGGAAACCACTCAGGGATTTCACCATGAGGCCAATGGTGACTTTACAACAGTTACAGAGTTGAATGGCTCAGGAGAAAACTACGACAACATTGTAGTTACTCCACAATACTAACCTAAATGACAGAGTGAAAAGAAGGATGCCTGTGTAGATTAAAAATATAAAAAAACATGGATCTGGTTTGTAATAAGGCACTAAAGTAAAACTGCAAAAAATAAAAAAAAATTATAAAAAAAACTAAACAAAAAAACGTTATGTCCAACGTAACACATCACTGAATAGCACTCTTCATATTTGGTGGTGGCATTAGGTTATGGGTATGCTTGTCATAAGCAAGGACTGGGGAGTTTTTGTCAGGATAGAAATAAATGGAATAGAGCTGAGCTTGCCTAGTTAAATCAATGTTAAATAAAGGTTAAATYAATAAATTAGCACAGGCAAAATCCTAGAAGAAAACCTGGTTCAGTCTGCTTTCCAACAGACAGAGACAGATTCACCTTTCAGCTGGACAATAATTGAAAACACAAGGCCAAATATACACTGGAGTTGCTTATCGACGACCTTGAATTTTCCTGACTGGCCTAGTTACAGTGTTGACTTAAATCGGCTTGAAAATCTATGGCAAGACTTGAAAATGGCTGTCTAGCAATGATCAACAACAAACTTAACAGAATTTTTGAAAGAATAATGCGCAAATATTGTACAATCCAGGGGTGCAAAGCTCTTAGAGACTTACCCTGAAAGACTCACAGCTGTAATCATTGCCAAATATGATTCTAAACAGGGGTGTGAATACTTATGTAAATTAGATATTTCTGTATTTCATATTCAGTAAATATCTAAAAACATGTTTTCACTTTGTCATTATGAGGTATTGTGTGTAGATGGGTGAAGAAAAAAAAGTTATTCATTTAGAATTCAGGCTATAACACAAAATGTGGAATAAGTCAAGTGGTATGAATACTTTCTGAAGGCTCTAGAAGTACATTTACATTTACATTTAAGTCATTTAGCAGACGCTCTTATCCAGAGCGACTTACAAAAAAAAAAGAGAAGAGACTTGCTGAGCGGCCTTTCAGGTTATGTCGATATAGGATCTTGTTTTACTGTGGATATAGATACTTTGTACCTGTTTCCTCCAGCATCTTCACAAGGTCCTTTGCTGTTGTTCTGGGATTGATTTTCACTTTTCGCACCAAAGTACGTTCATCTCTAGGAGACAGAACTGCTGAGCGGTATGACGGCTGCGTGGTCCCTTGCTGTTTATATTTGCATACAATTGTTTGTACAGATGAAATGGTACCTTGACATTACTGTGCAGCTGTATTCATTGACCTGGCCAAGGCTTTCGACTCTGTCAATCACCATATTATTATCGGCAGACTCAACAGCCTGGGTTTCTCAAATGACTGCCTCGCCTGGTTCACCAACTACTTCTCAGACAGAGTTCAGTGTGTCAAATTGGACGGCCTGTTGTCCGGATCTTTGGCAGTCTCTATGGGGGTGCCACAGGGTTCAATTCTCGGGCCGACTCTCTTCTCTGTATACATCAATGACGTCGCTCTTGCTGCTGGTGATTCTCTGATCCACCTCTACGCAGACGACACCATTCTGTATACTTCTGGCCCTTCTTTGGACACTGTGTTAACTAACCCCAGACGAGCTTCAATGCCATACAACTCTCTTTCCGTGGCCTCCAACTGTCTTAAATGCAAGTAAAACTAAATGCACACTCTTCAACCAATCACTGCTGCACCTGCCCGCCTGTCCAGCATCACTACTCTGGATGGTTTCTGACAACTACAAATACCTAGGTGTCTGGTTAGACTGTAAACTCTCCTTCCAGACTCACATTAAGCATCTCCAATCCAAAATTAAATCTAGAATCGGCTTCCTATTTTCGCACAAAGCATCCTTCACTCATGTGCCAAACATACCCTCGTAAAACTGACTATCCTACGATCCTTGAATTCGGCGATGTCATTTATAAAATACCATCCAACACTCTAATCAGCAATTGGATGAAGTCTATCACAGTGCCATCCGTTTTGTCACAAGCCCATATACTACCACCACTGCGACCTGTATGCTCTCGTTGGCTGGCCCTCGCTTCATATTCGTCACCAAACCCACTGGCTCCAGATCATTATAAGTCTTTGCTAGGTAAAGGCCTGCCTTATCTCAGCTCACTGGTCACCATAGCAGCACCCACCCGTAGCACACGCTCCAGCAGGTATATTTCACTGGTCACCCCCAAAGCCAATTTCTCCTTTGGCCGCCTTTCCTTCCAGTTCTCTGCTGCAATGACTAGAACAATCTGCAAAAATCACTGAAGCTGGAGACTCATACCTCCCTCACTAACTTTAAGCACCAGCTGTCAGAGCAGCTCACAGATCACTGCACCTGTACATAGCCCATCTGTAAATAGCCCTTCAACTACCTCATCCCCATACTGTTATTTTTTATTTTTCTCCTTGCCACCGCAGTTTTCTACTTGCACATTCATTTTCTGCACATCTATCACTCCAGTGTTTAATTGCTATATTGTAATTATTTCGCCACTATGGCCTATTTATTGCCTTACCTCCCTTATCCTACCTCATTTGCACACACTGTATATAGACTTTTTTTTCTATTGTATTATTGACTGTATGTTTGTTTACTCTGTGTTGTTGTTTTGTGTCGCACTGCTTTGCTTTATCTTGGCCAGGTCGCAGTTGTAAATGAGAACTTGTTCTCAACTAGCCTACTGGTTAAATAAGGTGAATAAAACATATTAAAAATCTTCAGGGCGTTTTTCGCAATTGCCCCCAAGGATGAACCAGACTTGTGGAGGTCTACAAATGTTTTTTCTAAGGTTTTGGCTGATTTCTTTAGATTTTCCCATGATGTCAAGCAAAGAGGCACTGAGTTTGAAGGTAGGCCTTGAAATACATCCACAGGGACACCTCCTATTGACTCAAATGATGTCAATTAGCCTATCAGAAGCTTCTAAAGCCATGACAATATTTCTGGAATTTTCCAAGCTGTTTAAAGGCACAGTCAACTTAACGTATGTGAACTTCTGACCCACTGGAATTGTGATACAGTGAATATAAGTGAAATAATCTGTCTGTAAACAATTGTTGGAGAAAATGTTTTTTCCTTGTGTCATGCACAAAGTAGATGTCCTAACCGACTTGCCAAAATTATAGTTTGTTAACAAGAAATGTGTGGAGTGGTTGAAAAACGAGTTTTAATGACTCCAACCTACGTGTATGTGAACTTCAGACCTCAACTGTATATCCGCCTCACACAAATCCACATCTGCAAAGCGTTACTCAACCTAAAACTTTAAGCATTTGTTCTCAAACCCTTGTGTCTTCAAGCAGTAAGATACAGTGTGTCCTCCCATCCA
>NC_036870.1:2727334-2746357 GCF_002910315.2 Salvelinus sp. IW2-2015 | reverse complement strand
CTTACAAATTTGGTGCATTCACCTTATGATATCCAGTGGAACAACCACTTTAAATAGTGCATCTAACTCTTTTAAGGGGGGGGGGGGGTTTAGAAGGATTACTTTATCCTATCCTAGGTATTCCTTAAAGAGGTGGTGTTTCAGGTGTTTCCGGAAGGTGGTGATTGACTCCGCTGACCTGGCGTCGTGGGGGAGTTTGTTCACCATTGGGGTGCCAGAGCAGCGAACAGTTTTGAAGTATCGTATAATATCATATCGTGATGTCCCTGGAAATTCCTAGCCCTATTAATTTGTGCTGCAAATCTCAGTTATGATGACTCACAAGACAAGTCGAATAATCATGTATACAGCCAGTATCTTTACAGCAAGTATCAGTTGAAGTCGGAAATTTACATACACCTTAGCCAAATACATTTAAACTCAGTTTGTCACAATTCCTGACATTTAATCTCAGTAAAAATTCCCTGTCTTAGGTCAGTTAGGATCACCACTTGATTTTAAGAATATGAAATGTCAGAATAATAGTAGAGAGATTGATTTATTTCAGCTTTTATTTCTTTCATCACATTCCAGTGGGTCAGAAGTTTACATGCACTCAATTAGTATTTGGTAGCATTGCTTTAAATTGTTTAACTTGGGTCAAACGTTTCGGGTAGCCTTCCACACGCTTCCCACAATAAGTTGGGTGAATTTTGGCCCATTCCTCCTGACAGAGCTGGTGTAACAGAGTTAGGATTGTAGGCCTCCTTGCTCGCACATGCGTTTTCAGTTCTGCCCACAAATTTCCTATAGGTTTGAGGTAAAGGCTTTGTGATGGCCACTCCAATACATTGACTGTGTTGTCCTTAAGCCATTTTGCCACAACTTTGCAAGTATGCTTGGGGTCATTGCCCATTTGGAAGACCCATTTGTGACCAAGCTTTAACTTCCTGACTGATGTCTTGAGATGTTGCTTCAATATATCCACATAATTTTCCTCCTCATGATGCCATCTATTTTGTGAAGTGCACCAGTCCCTCCTGCAGCAAGCACCCACATCATGATGCTGGCACCCCCGTGCTTCATGGTTGGGATGGTGTCTTCGGCTTGCAAGCCTCACCTTTCTCCTCCAACGGTCCCATCCACTTCCTTTGTCTCTCTCTCCCTTGGTAAACCCATAGCCAGAGGAATGCACAGGAAGGCATCTTCCACTGTCCCAGGGACTGATGCTAAAGCCAATGTCTCCTATTAGGAAGCTAGACGGATCTCTACGGKGGGATGGAGAGAGAGAGATATATTGAGATAAAAGAGAGAGTTCAGTAGACGAAAAGAGACAAGAGAGAACAAGAAACAAAGAAAAGAAAAGAAAAGAGAGAGCAAGAGAACAAGTTGCAGCAGTGCCTCCTTCCCACATCCCGCTGGACTTCCGGTTAGCCTGTGGGCCTTCCATCCAGAGAAACAAACAAAAGCGGGAACTGGAACCTGGGATGCAGCAGCACAGCAGAGCAGCCRGAGCAGCAGCCACAGAGGACACCGGGCTATTTCTAAACATGTTGATTGGTCTATCTAAGCGTTCTGTCGGTCTGAGGGGGAAGACGACAGAGCGGCAGGCTTTGGTGTGAAAGACAGAGCTGGATATTGTGTTCTCTTGGTCGGGGCACGTGCCTTTTATATAGAAACCAAGGGGTTTAAATATCGTCCGCCTTGGCCCCCGGAGGAGGGAAAGTATGCAGAGCATGTCGTCGGCATGACAGAGCTGGAAGAGGGGAACGTTGTAAATCTATTGCGTAAGTCTCACTGCACGCAAGGGTAAACTTTGCGAAGGGACGTTGTGTGTTAAGCGTATGATCGACTTTGATTGTTGCTTTAATGATATGGTTTAATATTTTTTCATACATTATACTCTATTATCATTTTTATGTAGAGACAGATGGCAATTTACTTTTGGGGAAGGGGGGATCCAAAATAGGACAAGGTAGTGCTCTTTTCCCCTGGTTTACATTCGCTCTTTTGCAGGTTTTACCATATCATTTATTCCAACCTAGACACATTTCCTCATCTGCTTGCATCTGCCTCCCCTTTATCAAGGTGTTTAGGTACTTCCCTTTATCAAGGTGTTTAGGTACTTCCCTTTATCAAGGTGTTTAGGTACTTCCCTTTACCAAGGTGTTTAGGTACTCCTTTAACCAAGGTGTTTAGGTACTTCCCTTTACCAAGGTGTTTAGGTACTTCCCTTTACCAAGGTTTTAGGTACTTCCCTTTACCAAGGTGTTTAGGTACTTCCCTTATCCAAAGGTGTTTAAGGTACTTCCCTTTATCAAGGTGTTTAGGTACTTCCCTTTACCCAAGTGTTTAGGTACTTCCCTTTATCAAGGTGTTTAGGTACTTCCCTTTATCAAGGTGTTTAGGTACTTCCTTTATCAAGGTGTTTGGACTTCCTTTACCAAGGTGTTTAGGTACTTCCCTTTATAAGGTGTTAGGTAACTTCCTTTATCAAGGTGTTTAGGTACTTCCTTTATCAAGGTGTTTAGGTACTTCCCTTTATCAAGGTGTTTAGGTACTTCCCTTTCATCAAGGTGTTTAGGTACTCCTTTATCAAGGTGTTTAGGTACTTCCTTTATCAAGGTGTTTAGGTACTTCCCTTTAACCAGGTGTTTAGGTACTTCCTTTATCAAGGTGTTTGGTACTTCCTTTATCAAGGTGGTTTAGGTACTTCCCTTTACAAGGTGTTTAGGTACTCCCTTTATCCAAGGTGTTTAGGTACTTCCCTTTATCAAGGTGTTAGGTACTTTCCCTTACCAAGGTGTTTAGGTACTTCCCTTTATCAAGGTGTTTGGTACTTCCCTTTATCAAGGTGTTTAGGTACTTCCCTTTATCAAGGTGTTTAGGTACTTCCTTTATCAAGGTGTTTGGTAGCTTCCCTTTACCAAGGTGTTTGGTACTTCCCTTTACCAAAGGTGTTTAGGTACTTCCCTTTACCAAAGGTGTTTAGGTACTTCCCTTTACCAAGGTGTTTAGGTACTTCCCTTTATCAAGGTGTTTAGGTACTTCCCTTTATCAAGGTGTTTAGGTACTTCCCTTTACCAAGGTGTTTAGGTACTTCCCTTTACCAAGGTGTTTAGGTACTTCCCTTTATCAAGGTGTTGTTAGGTACTTCCTTTAACCAAGGTGTTTAGGTACTTCCCTTTACCAAGGTGTTTAGGTACTTCCCTTTACAAGGTGTTTAGGTACTTCCTTTACCAAGGTGTTTAGGTACTTCCCTTTATCAAGGTGTTTAGGTACTTCCCTTTACCAAGGTGTTTAGGTACTTCCCTTTATCAAGGTGTTTAGGTACTTCCCTTTATCAGGTGTTTAGGTACTTCCCTTTACCAAGATGTTTAGGTACTCCCTTTATCAAGGTGTTTAGGTACTTCCCTTATCAAGGTGTTAGGTACTTCCCTTTATCAAGGTGTTTGTCTTCCCTTTACCAAGGTGTTTAGGTACTTCCCTTTATCAAGGTGTTTAGGTACTTCCATTTATCAAGGTGTTTAGGTACTTCCCTTTATCAAGGTGTTTAGGTACTTCCCTTTTATCAAGGTGTTTTAGGTACTTCCTTTATCAAGGTGTTTAGGTACGTCCCTTTATCAAGGTGTTTAGGTACTTCCCTTTATCAAGGTGTTTAGGTACTTCCCTTTATCAAAGTGTTTAGGTACTTCCTTTATCAAGGTGTTTAGGTACTTCCCTTTACCAAGGTGTTTAGGTACTTCCCTTTATCAAGGTGTTTTAGGTACTTCCCTTTTACCCAAGGTGTTTAGGTACTTCCCTTTATCAAGGTGTTTGGTACTTCCCTTTATCAAGGTGTTTTAGGTACTTCCCTTTATCAAGGTGTTTAGGTACTTCCCTTTATCAAGGTGTTTGTACTTTCCCTTTACCAAGGTGTTGGTACTTCCCTTTACCAAGGTGTTTAGGTATTCCCTTTACCAAGTGTTTAGGTACTTCCCTTAAAGGTGTTTAGGTACTCCTTTATCAAGGTGTTTAGGTACTTCCTTTATCAAGGTGTTTAGGTACTTCCCTTTATCAAGGGTTGTTAGGTACTTCCCTTTACCAAGGTTGTTTAGGTACTTCCCTTTACAAGGTGTTTTAGGTACTTCCCCTTTATCAAGGGTGTTTTAGGTACTTCCCTTTATCAAGGTGTTTAGGTACTTCCCTTTATCAAGGTGTTTAGGTACTTCCCTTTAATATCCCAAGGTGTTTGGTAGCTTTAAAGGTCGCTTTTATAGTGTTTAGGTACTAACTCCAACAATGTGGTTTTTAATCAGGTGTTTAGGGACTAATCGCCTTTATCAAGGTTGTTTAGGTACTTCCCTTTAATTACAACCGGTGTTTGGTACCTCCCTTTATCAGGTGGGTAGATAAAGGTAGTATCCCTTTAATCAGAAGGTGTTTAGGTACTTCCCTTTATCAAGGTGTTAGGTACTTTTCCGGGTAACTAACAAGGTGTTTAGGTACTTCCTCGTATACCCTAAGGTGTTCTAAGGTACTTCCCTTACGAAGGTGTTAAGGGATATCTCCTTTCCCTCTATCTTAAGGTTTTAGGATACTTCCCCTTTATTCCAGGTGTTTAGGTACTTCCCTTTAATTCAAGGGTTAGGTAAACTTCCTACTTTTATAAGTTTTAGTACTTCCTTTTTCAAGCGGATTTTGGTATCCTTATCAACGGTGTTTGGTACTTGTTAAAGTGTGTACACTCCGTTTATTCAAGAAGGTGATGTTAACTCTAACCCTTTGATCAAGTGTGAGTACTCCTTTACAAGACTCACCAAGTTTGTGGTCTTTCCCTTTAAAGGTGTGTACCTATAAGGTGTAGTACTCCCATAAAGTTTATGTATCCTTCCCTTTTCAGGGTACTCCCTATAAGGATTACTTCCGGGTTTAGAGGTCGTTAGGACTCTCTTACCAAGGTGTTTAGTACTTCCTTTATTTGGTCAAAGGTGTAAATTTGGAGGTATCACGCTTATCAAGTCTGTTGAGACATTCTTATCAGAGTTGGTATTGGATACATATAGGCCCTTATCAAGGTTTTGTACTTCCCTTTATCCAAGTGTGGTTTGGTACTTCCCTTTTAATCAAGGTGTTTAGGTACTTCCCTTTATCAAAGGTGTTTAGGTACTCCCTTTCAAGTGTTTGTACTTCCTTACCAACGTGTTTAGGTACTTCCCTTAACCAAGGTTGTTTAGGTACCTGTCCTTTAAACAAGGGTTTAGGTATTAGGTACTTCCCTTTCCAAGGTGTTTAGGTACTTCGCCTTTATCAATGTGTTTAGGTACTTCCTTTTACCCAAGTCGTTTACGGTACTTCCCTTTATCAAGGTGTTTAAGGTACTCTTGTACTCAAGGTGTTTAGGTAACTTTCCCTTTATCAAGGTGTTTAGGTACTTCCTTTATCAATGTGTTTAGGGTTACTTCCCTTTACAAGGTGTTTAGGTAACTCCTTTATTCAAGGTGTTTAGTACTTCCCTTTATCAAGGTGTTGGTACTTCCCGTTTATATCAGGTGTTTAGGTACTTTCCCTTATCAAGGGTGTTACGGTACTTCCCTTTACCAAGGTGTTTAGGTACTTCCTTTATCAAGGTGTTTAGGGTACTTCCCTTTATCAAGGTGTTTGGTACTTTCCCTTTATCAAGGTGTTTAGTACTTCCCTTATCAATGGTGTTTGTACTTCCTTATCCAAGGGTTTAGGTACTTCCCTAATCAAGGTTGTTAGGGTCTTCCCTTTATTATCAGGTGTTTAGGGTCTTCCCTTTATCAAGGTGTTAGGTAACTTCCCTTTATCAGGTGTTAGGTACTTCGCTTTATCAAGGGTGTTAGGTACTTCCCTTTATCAAGGTGTTAGGTACTTCCGTTTATCAAGGTGTTGAGGGTACTTCCCTTAATCAAGGTTTTAAGGTACTTCCCTTTATCAGGTGTTTAGGTATTTCCCTTTATTCAAGTGTTATGTTCTTTCAAGGTGTTATGTCATTCCTTACAAGGTGTTTAGGTACTTCCCTTTACCAAGGGTTTAGGTACTTCCCTGTTATCCAAAGGTTTAAGGTACTTTCCCTTTACCAAGGTGTTTTAGTACTTCCCTTTACGCAACAGGTGCTTTAGGTACTTCCCTTTATCCCAAGGTGTTTGTATTTAGGTTACTTCCTTGATCAATGTGTTTAGGTACTTCCCTTTATCAAGCTGTTATTTGGTAGCTTCCCTTTCAAGGTGTTTAGGTACTTCCTTTATCAAGGTGGTTAAGGTAGCTTCCCTTTATCAAGGGTGTTAGGTACTTTCCTTTATCAAGCGTGTTTAGGTACTTCCCTTTAATCAAGGTTTAGGTACTTCACTTTATCAGGTGTTTTAGGTACTTTTCCCTTTATCAAGGTGTTTAGGTAGCTGTCCCTTTACCAAAGGTGTTTCCCCTTATGCACTACGCTTTTCCGTGTGCTAACTTTTACAATACCACAGGTCAGTATAGTCTACCAGTCTAACGGTCTATCCTGCCCTCTAGCCACCATTCATAGTSACAATAGCGGTACAGTAGGTGGATCGTTTGTCCAGATCCGCAAAAGGCAATCATATCACACATAAAAACATAACGGCGCAAAAGACCTGTGCTTGGAATTGTTTATTTCGATTTGGATCAGTTGGTGGGCCTACWCAACGGTTTATAAGGTGTAGAAAGGCAGGACAGTCTGGCTGTATTTTTACTTCTGATACTGAATCTGTCTGTTGCAGATCATCATTCTCCCAAGTCGTCCTATAATAATGTGGCCACATATGCTCCCGGCAGACCCAGTTATTCAGGGAAGTTTAACACACACTGTGCCTCCTCTCCAATCCAAGCGGCTATTCCMTGCACACCTAGAATGCTTCAATATAGCCGAAATATTTATCATTGAACTTTTTTAAATGTATTACCTTTTAAATGTGGCATAAACAAAACCAGTCACAATGTTTTAATCTGATTAAGCTACTTCAAAAGTCTCCGGTTGGCATGTGCACGTTCATCCAAAATATAATTTCAGCGTCCTCAAAATGGCTTGAAGTAAACCAGGTTTCCATCCAACCTTTTTATGCGAGTAAAGGAGTCTACATGTCGGATAAAAAAAATGTCAGGACATCATGGGAAAGCAGGCAGTTTGTTAAGCTACAGATGAAATAAATGATGATGAACTTCACAGGGTGGTGAAAGTGCACAGTGATGAGGTTGATGCTCCTTTCCAATAAATATCGAGGGTCTTATTCTGGTGAAGGATGATCGATGCTTAGCTGCCATTTGACAAATAAAAATTATCTTGCACTTTTGTCCATAATAATCTCATCATGTAAGAGGCTAGACCTGCACTGTTGTCTAGAGCGCACGGACCAATACCAGAGTGGTCACATTTGCTATATTTGCGCAACATTTTGGCAAAACCATCAGTAGGCCTAGAGTTSAAAATMTCATGGAAATCCATTTAACTTGTGTTTTATTCAGTATGTGGGAATTTAATTTCAAAAGTACGTTTTTATGCGCACTATGTATTGACGCACGGACTTTCTATCTGTATCAAGTCAATTTTAAGGAAACACAACTCTGATGGGGCATGAGTAATGACGTCAGACTCTTGCTGCCTGTGATTCTCTACCAACCTCTACGCAGACGACACCGATTCTGTATACTTCTGTCCCTCTGGACACTGGTTAACTAACCTCCAGACGAGCTTCAATGCCATACAACTCTCTTTCCGTGCCTCCCAACTCTTAAATGCAAGTAAAAACTAAATGCACACCTCAATCCAAATCACTGCCTGCAACCTGCCCGCCTGTCCAGCATCACTACTCGGATGGTTCTGACAACTACAAATACCTAAAGGGGTCTGAAGGTTTTAGGACTTGTAACCTCCTTCCAGATCACATTAAGCGATCATCCAATCCAAAATTAAAGTTCTAGAATCGGCTCCTATTTTGCGCAACAAAGCATCTATCACCTCATGCTGCCAAACATACCCTCGTAAAAACTCCGACTATCCTACCGATCGCTTGAATTCGGCGATGTCATTGTATAAAATACCATCCAACCACTTCTACTCAGCAAATTGGATGAAGTACTATCAGCAGTGGCCACATCCGTTGTCACCAAAGCCCCATATACTAAACCCACCCACTGCGACCTTATGCTCGCCCGTTGGCTGCCCTCGCTCTCATATTCGCACCAAACCCACGGCCTCCAGAATCATCTATAATCTTGCTAGGTAAAGGCCGCCTTATCTCAGCTCACTGGTCACCATGCAGACAGCCCACCGTTGAGAACACGCTCCCACAGGTATATTCACTGGTCACCCCCAAAGCCAATTCTCTTTTGGCCGCCTTGCCTTCCATTCTCTGCTGCAATGACTAGAACAATCTGCCAAAAACAACTGAAGCTGGAGACTCAGTATCTCCCTCACTAACTTTAAGACCACCAGCGTCAGAGCACTCACAGACACTCACCTGTTACATAGCCCATTTAAATAGGCCCTTCCAACTACCCTCATTCCCCATACTGTATTTTATTTATTTTTCGTCCATTGCAACTCGCAGTGCTCACTGCACATATCATTTCTGCACACATCACTCCGCAGTTTAATTTGTAATTTAATTATTTCGCCACTAGGCCTATTATTGCCTTACCTCCTGTATGCTCCTCATTTGCACCACGACTGTATATAGACTTTTTTTCTATTTATTATACTGTTTATGTTGTTTACTCGTGTTTTGTGATCGCACTGCTTTGCTATCTGGCCAGTCGCAGTTGTAAATACGAACTTGTTCTCAACTAGCCTTACCTGGTAAAAAAGGTAAATGAAAACATATTTAAAATCTTCAGGCGTTTTTCCCATTGTCCCCAAGGCTATGAACCAGACTTGTGGAGGTACTACAAATATTTTTTCTAACGGTTTGCTGATTTCTTTGAGATTTCCCATGAATGTCAAGAAAAGAGGCACTGAGTTTGAAGGTAGCCTTGAAATACATCCACGTAGGGACAACCTCCCTATTGACGCAAATGATGTCAATTAGCCTATCAGAAGCTTCTAAAGCATGACATCATTTTCGGAATTTTCCAAGCTGTTTAAAGGCACAGTCAATTAAACGTATGTGAACTTCTGACCCACTGGAATTGGATACAGTGAATATAAGTGAAATAATCTGTCTGTAAACAATTGTTGGAGAAAAAAAAAAACCTGTGTCATGCACAAAGTAGATGTCCACCGACTTGCCAAAACTATAGTTTTAACAAGAAATTGTGGAGTGTTGAAAAAACGAGTTTTAATGACTCCAACCTACGTGTATGTGAACTTCAGACCTCAACTGTATATCCGCCTCACACAAAATCCACATCTGCAAAGGTTACTCAAAACCTAAAACTTTAAGCATTTGTTCTCAAACCCTTGTTGTCTTCAAGCAGTAAAGATACAGTGTGTCCTCCCATCCACTTCCTTTGTCTCTCTCTCCCTTTGTAAAACCCATAGCCAGATGAATGCACCAGGAAGGCAGCTTCCACTGTCCCAGGACTGATGCTAAAGCCAATGTCTCCTATTAGAAGCTAGACGGATCTCTACGGCGGATGGAGAGAGAGAATATATTGAGATAAAAGAGAGATTTCAGTAGACGAAAAGAGACAAGAGAGAACAAGAAACAAAGAAAAAAAAAAAAGAGAGAGCAAGAGAACAAGGTGCAGCAGTGCCTCCTTCCACATCCCGCTGGACTTCCGGTTAGCCTGTGGGCCTTCCATCCAGAGAAACAAACAAAAGCGGAACTGAACCTGGATGCAGCAGCACAGCAGAGCAGCCCGAGCAGCAGCCACAGAGGACACCGGCTATTCTAAACATGTTGATTGGTCTATCTAAGCTTCTGTCGGTCTGAGGGGAAGACACACAGAGCGGCAGGCTTTGTGTGAAAGACAGAGCTGGATATTGTTTCTCTTGTCGGGCACGTGCCTTTTAATAGAAACCAAGGGGTTAAATATCGTCCGCCTTGGCCCCCGGAGGAGGAAATATGCAGAGCATGTCGTCGCATGACAGAGCTGAAGAGGGAACGTTTAAATCTATTGCGTAAGTCTCACTCATGCAAGGGTAAACTTTGCGAAGACGTTGTGTGTTAAGCGTATGATCGACTTTGATTGTTGCTTTAATATATGGTTTAATATTTTTTCATACATTTATACTCTATTATAATTTTTATTAGAGACAGATGGCAATTTACTTTTGGGGAAGGGGGAATCCAAAATAGGACTACGTAGTTGCTCTTTTCCCCTGGTTTACATTCGCTCTTTGCAGTTTTACCATATCATTTATTCCCAACCCTAACACATGTCTCCTCATCTGACTTCAGTATCAGGTGGTACTTCCCCCTTTATCAAGTGTTTTATAGTACTTCCCTTTATCAAGTGTGTTTCAAGTGTTTACTTCCTTATCAAGCTGTTTAGGTATCTTTACCAAGGTGTTTATGGTACTTCCCTATCAAGGTGTTAGGTACTTCCCTTTTACCAAGGTGTTTAGGTACTTCCCTTTACCAAGGTGTTTAGGTACTTCCCTTATCAAGGTGTTTAGTACTTCCCTTTATCAAGGTGTTTAGGTACTTCCCTTACCAAGGTGTTTAGGTACTTCCCTTACCAGTGTTAGGTACTTCTACCAAGGTTTTTACTCCCTTTATCAATGTTTAGTACTTCCTTTACCAAGGTGTTAAGTACTTCCCTTTATCAAGTGTTTAGTAACTTCCCTTTACCAAGGTGTTTAGGTACTTCCCTTTATCAAGGTTTTAGGTACTTCCCTTTACCAAGTGTTTAAGTACTTCCCTTTACAAGTGTTTAGTACTTCCCTTTACAAGGTGTTTAGGTACTTCCCTTTACCAAGTGTTTAGTACTTCCCTTTATCAAGAGTTGTTTATGACTTCCCTTTACCAAGGTGTTTAGGTACTTCCCTTTTATATCAAGGGTTTAGTACTTCCCTTACCAAGTGTTAGGTACTTCCCTTTATCAAGTGTTAGACTTCCCTTTATCAAGGTGTTTAGTACTTCCCTTTATCAAGTGTTTAGGTACTTCCCTTTACAAGGTGTTTAGGTACTTCCCTTTATCAAGGTGTTTGGTACTTCCCTTTATCAAGGTGTTTAGTACTTCCCTTTATCAAGGTGTTTAGTACTTCCCTTTATCAAGGTGTTTAGTACTTCCCTTATCAAGTGTTTGGTACTTCCCTTTACCAAGGTGTTTAGGTACTTCCCTTTACCAAGTTTTAGGTACTTCCTTTATCAAGGTGTTTAGGTACTTCCCTTATCAAGTGTTTGGTACTTCCCTTTATCAAGGTGTTAGTATTCCCTTTATCAAGGTGTTTAAGGTACTTCCCTTTATCAAGTGTTTAGGTACTTCCCTTTACCAATGTGTTTAGTACTTCCCTTTACCAAGGGTGTTAGGTACTTCCCTTTACCAAGGTGTTTAGGTACTTCCTTTATCAAGGTGTTAGTACTTCCTTATCAAGTGTTTGTACTTCCCTTTATCAAGTGTTTAGGTACTCCCTTATCAAGGTGTTTAGGTACTTCCCTTTGACCAAGGTGTTTAGGTACTTCCCTTACCAAGTGTTTAGGTACTTCCCTTTATCAAGGTGTTTAGGTACTTCCCTTTACCAAGGTTTTAGGTACTTCCCTTTATCAATGTGTTTAGGTACTTCCACTTTATCAAGGTGTTAGGTACTTCCCTTTATCAAGGTGTTGTACTTCCTTTATCAAGGTGTTTAGGTACTTCCCTTTACAAGGTGTTTAGTACTTCCCTTTATCAAGGTGTTAGGTACTTCCCTTATCAAGGTGTTTGTACTTCCCTTTACAAGGTTTTAACTTCCCTTTATCAAGGTGTTTGTACTTCTTATCAAGGTTTTATACTTCCCTTTATCAAGGTGTTTGGTACTTCCCTTTATCAAGTGTTTAGTACTTCCTTTATCCAAGTGTTTATACTCCCTTTATCAAGGTGTTAGGTACTTCCCTTTATCAAGGTGTTTAGGTACTTCCCTTTATCAAGGGTTTAGTACTTCCCTTTATCAAGGTGTTGTACTTCCCTTTATCAAGTGATTTAGGTACTTCCCTTTACACAAGTGTTTAGTCTTCCCTTTACCAAGGCGTTTAGACTTCCCTTTATCAAAGGTGTTTAGTACTTCCCTTTATCAATTCTAGGTACTTCCCTTTATCAAGGTGTTTAGGTACTTCCCTTTATCAAGGTGTTTAGGTACTCCCTTTACCAAGGTGTTTAGTACTTCCCTTACCAAGGTGTTTAGGTACTTCCCTTATCAAGGTGTTTAGGTACTTCCCTTTCTCAAGGTGTTTGGTACTTCCCTTTATCAAGGTGTTTTACTTCCCTTTATCAAGGCTTACGTACTTCCCTTTACCAAGTGTTTATACTCCCTTACAGTGTTAGGTACTCCTTACAGGTGTTTAGTACTTCCCTTTATCAAGTGTTTAGGACTTCCCTTTACAAGTGTTTAGGTACTTCCCTTTACAAGGTGTTTAGGTACTTCCCTTTATCAAGGTGTTTAGTACTTCCCTTTATCAATGTGTTTAGTACTTCCCTTATCAAGTGATTCCGTTTCAATGTTGTACTTCCCTTTATCAAGGTGTTTAGGTACTTCCCTTTATCAAGGTGTTTAGTACTTCCCTTTATCAAGGTGTTTAGTACTTCCCTTTATCAAGGTGTCTGGTACTTCCCTTTATCAAGTGTTTGGTACTTCCCTTTATCAATGTGTTTGGTACTTCCCTTTATCAAGTGTTTGTACTTCCCTTATCAAGGTTTTAGGGCTCGCCGTGTATCAAGTGTTTGGTACTTCCTTTCAAGGTTGGACTTCCCTTTATCAAGGTGTTTAGTACTTTCCTTTATCAAGGTGTTTAGGTACTTCCCTTTATCAAGGTGTTTAGGTACTCCCTTTATCAAGTGTTTAGGTACTTCCCTTTACCAAGGTGTTTGATTCCCTCTTTTCAAGTTTAGGTACTTCCCTTTATCAAAGGTGTTTAGGTACTTCCCTTTATCAAGGTGTTTAGAGTACTTCCCTTATTCAAGGGTTTAGGTACTTCCCTTTACCAAGGTGTTTAGGTACTTGCCCTTTACAATGTCGTTTAGGTTACTTCCCTTTATCAAGGTGTTTGGTACTTCCCTTTATCAAGGTGTTTAGGTACTTCCCTTATCAAGGTGTTTAGGTACTTCCCTTCAAGTGTTTAGTACTTCCCTTATCAAGGTGTTTAGGTTACTTCCCTTTATCAATGTGTTTGGTACTTCCCTTTATCAAGGTTTAGTACTTCCCTTTTATCAAAGGTGTTTAGGTACTTCCCTTTATCAAGTGTTTAGTACTTCCCCTTATCAAGTGTTTAGGTACTTCCCTTTATCAAGGTGTTTAGGTACTTCCCTTAATCAAGTGTTAGATCTTAGCAAGGTGTTTAGTACTTCCCTTTACCATCTGTGATTTAGGTGGTACTCCCGTTACCAAGGTGTGTAGGTCTGTAACACAACATATCCCTTAATCCAAACCAGGGTCTCGTTAGACGTAAGCGACTTGCTCCTTCCTAGAGTTTAGCTTTCAACATGTTACCCGCATTCTACTCAAATACCTGAATTTAAGAGTTACTTCCCTATATATCACTAGCATGTTTAATCGGTTCACTTTCCCCTTTATCAATGAGATTTGTTACCAGGATACAACATATGCCACTTCTCACACAGGTGTTTACCGGTTCACTATATATCTTCCCATTTATGCGAGAGTGTGTGAGCGTACTTCACTAAATCAATGTTTAGGTACTTCCCTTAATCAGCAGGTGTTGGACTTCCCCGTTAATCAAGGATGTTCCCCTTATGCACTACGCTGTTTCCGGTTGCTAATGCCAATTTAACATTACAATACCCCTCACGTAAGAAACGTCCAGGTATATATGTCTACTAGCCGATCTTCTAACGAGATTAACTAGTCGCGAGCCCTCGTATGCATACCTAATATAACAGCAATATACTCCACCAATAGCCCGAGTAACAGCTTCTACAAGCTCAGGCTGCTGGAGAATTCTCTTGTGTATCACGCCAAGAATCCGCAGTAAAGCTATAGCCCAATCATATCTACCAACATAACAAAAGATTTCGAAACGGCCACAAAAACCTGTTCCGGTTGGTCAGCGCAAAAAGCCACACCAAGTATACTACCCACCACTGAACCGCTGGGGTGGAGAGAGAAGGCGGGGGGGCCGACGTCTTAATGGGACTACTGTTGCGTTGTTCTGGGCCCGCTCATATCGGTCCACCAAACCCAACTGCTCTACATGATCGTCAATTCTATTGTGATATAGCATTCTTTTTCTAAGGGGTACAGTAGCCAGTGCCTTACCCGCAGCCTTACTACGGTCTCATGCATCATCTACATCACGGCCTTATCTAGAAAGGGCAAGACAGTTGCTGCCGGCACGCCGGGCTGCTATTGAAGGGAACTACGCATCCATGACTGTTGGGGTAGTATATATTCCACTATTCACCTCCCCAAAGCCAATGTTCTATCCATTGCGGCGCCAACTTTCCTTTCCGAGTCCTGCTGCATATCTAGACTAGAACCATCATCTGTTAATCCCAAAGTCTGCATCCTTATCGGTAGATAAATGTGGACCCACATCTATACCTTCTCCCTCACTAACCCTCAAAAGGAACAGACACAGGCTGTGCCAAGTGTATTACAGGGGCAAGTAGTTTACCCACAGAGCACTGTTCACTGCACCTGATGCCACTAGCCTCCTCAAATCCTTGTAAATATAAAGCCGCTCTCCGAATGCTACCTCATCCCCATCTCTCTATATTTCCTTATCTGCTGCTGTCCCATTGCATCTCCCTGCAGGCATCATCAACCCGTAGCACATTGCATTCTCATTTACTGATCACATCTATGCCGACACCAAGTGTTTAAATTTGAACATCGAATATTTACATTTTTCATTTAAATCTATTGACCTTCCACTTAATATGTGGCACTAAAATCAAATCCTAGTCCACCCCCCTAATAACGTCTTTTCCCTTTAATCTACCTAACTGCACACTCAAAAGTCTCTCGTTGGCACCATCTGCCCACGTCTCTAATACCAAATAAATACTTATATTCTTTATTTCGCTATTAGTCCGTCAAACATTTGGTTTATATATAGTTGTATAACACATCGTTTTGTCTCTAGCTCTCTAAGTCTTTGTTTACGTCGCCTGAGCTATCACGTCTTTGATCATGTGGCTCAGCGATCATCTGCAGTGTCGTAAATGAGTAACAAATAAAATGTTTCTCAACTCAGGAACATAAACATGGAAAAGCAGCAGTTTGCTAACGCGTACCGCGATGGAGGCTGCGGTTTAAAAAAAATTTAAAGCGTGTTTGTAGAAGTACTAAGAAGCATAACCCAAGTACTATTGTAAAAACTGGTCATATATTTCTCTATATGTAAAAGCATACTGGAATGGTCATTTACCTTTCCCTCTACGCAATTTGCATCTCTGCCGAAAGCATGACTTAGACTGTACTACAGAACCAGACCGTTTTTTGCGTTGAACTCGTGGCACTCAGTGCAGATGGAGTGTATTTGCTTATGATACTTATCCTACAAATACATCTACTTCTTCTTCTCATCTTAAATACTGTGCTTAATCTGTCTTTATGTCAAATATTAACTGCCAGGGGTGCGTTGGCGTGAAGACCCTGGTATTCTTTTCAGAATATTTGCCGGATCAACAGATGTGCAGCGAGCGCCATCTTTGATCAAATAAACAAAGTAACAAAAAACGCCCACCCCTTCTACCATTTAATCATTGCAGAACTTTTCGGGGACGCGGCCCATTAATAATCTTCACATGTAACAGGCCCCTACACAGAGAGCCAGTGATTGGTGCCTTCGCACAATCCAGCTCCAGGTCTATGGCCTTTGTACGGTTCAACAAACGAATGCCGCGAACGACCTAGACCACAGACTATACCAGCTAATTGTACACTCAAATGCCTCATTGTCAGATGTCACTCAGCTATTATCATTCGGAATATGCTTTGGTCTCAACGCCATCCGACATACACGTATGTCTTGGCAAAACCTGTTTCCACTGATCTTATAAAGGCACATGCAACTATAGCAGGCTAATGAACGAAGTGAACTTCTGACCCACTACATGCGAATGGTGATACAGGAAATGTACTATGCATGAATCCATAATTAACTTGTCTGTCTTGTAATTCAGGAAACACATTGTTGTGGAGAAATAATTATCATTTCAAAAGTACTCCGTGTCTTTATGCCGACGCACATATGAATATACTATCCGGACGGCGACGGAGCTTTCTATGTGCTGTAATTCAAGTCAAATCCCTTGAACTATGCCAAACATCATACAGTCTGTATGCAGAGGCGAAAAAAGGACCCCAGAGGTTTCCTCTGTGGAGTAAGCTGTTGAAATTTAAGTTCTTAGGATAACTGGACTCCAACCGTACTGTGTATCCGGGAACATATCATGACCTCACCCGATTTTGCCCCTTTAAGAAGAATATGTGAACTAGAAAACTCTGTAGCACCAGTCACAAAATGCTTCAGAACATCGTGCAAAGGGTTACTCAAAAAACCGAGTAAAATTGCTGTTCTATCTAATAGCACGTACACCCGGAAATCTTCGCTTTTGCTTAGCCATCAAACCCTTAGTTCCCTTTCATCATCACACCGCAGCTATTGACGATACCTATCAGAATCGTGGATAGTGTTCTCACCCATCCAACTCTTTGATAGTAGCGATCATAAACTAACTGTAGCTCCTTGGTGCCATGCAGATAGCAACACATAGAGCCCATAAGCGAAGCAGGCGAATATGTAATATGACACGTAGCTCTATCGTAGTTAACACCATGTGAGACTGGTTATGAATGCCCTAAACGCCTAATAAATGTACTCCTAAAGAAGTGTTAGGGCAGAGAACCAAAGCTGTCAAAGCTACTGCAGGCAGTCTCCCTACGATTCGTGCGTTAGGACGTCTGGAGGATGGTGATGTATGAGAGGAAGACGTGTTAACTATTAGTATTAAATAAAAATGAGATGATGTATTAACAGTTAGAACGATAGCTAATTGAGGAGCGTAAGCGAGACAGATATAGCCTAATGAAAACAGAAGAAGTTTAAAAAAAAAAGAGCATTGGCCAGTGAAGCACCGAAGAAACGAAGTTTGCTGGCAGACAGTCGGCACTCCCCTCTGACCCACATCCCGCTGACTTTTCCGGGTTAGGCCTGGCCTTCCCATCCGCTAGCAGAACATAGACCAAACAAATGACACGGGCAGCACTACCGAAAAGCAGGAGGACAATTATGGAAATCTGATTGTCAGCAGCACTGATTGGCAGAAGTCGCAGCCCCCGAAGCTAACACCACAGAGGACACCGGCTAATTTCTAAACATGGATTGTAAATGGTCTATCTAGAGGCTTCTGGTCGAGCTCTGAGGGGAAGAACACAGAGCGGCAGCTTGGTGGTGAAAAGCAACGAGCGGATATTGTTTGGGAAGTGTTTTTTTGGTATCTCTGGGTAGGTTCGTCGGACGGTCACGTGCCCTTTAATAGGAACAAGGGTTAAATATCGTCCGCCTTGCCCACCAGAGGGAACATGTAATGCAGAGCATGTATCGTCAGCAGTTTATGAGCCATCACCACGAAGCCTCGCTGAAGAGGTCTATACTGTGTTAATCCCTTATGCTAAGGTTAGGCTTGTTCCTCACAGCATCTACTGCAAGGATCAGGGTGACATTGGTTCGTCAAAAACTGCCAAGGGCACTTCGATCATGTATGTAACTGTCGATTGTACCTATCTTGTGGTCTAACAAGGTCATGTAAGTGATAGAGATCATTGTTAAGCGTCCGAAAATATCTTATTCTTCTCATGTATTTAAAAGTATTGATTCGACTTGTGATCTTGTTTTGCTTTTACGATACATGTCTCTTTTAGATTATTGATTTTTGTTTCTATAACTCAATATTATATTCGATCATTATCTTAATTGTTATGTTTTAATTTTTAAGATAAAACACAGATTGGCGAATCGTTATGACTATTGATTGTCTGCTGCAAGGTTCTGATACTGCCTCCGTGATCCAAGAATTGTATAGGACAAGGTAGGCTCTTTTCCCTGGTTTACATTCGCTCTTTTAGCAGTTTACATATACCCATTTATTCCAACCTAGACACATTGTCCTCATCTGCTTGCATCTGCCTCCCCTCTATCAAGTGTTTACGTACTTCCCTTTGTTATCAGAAGAGAGTAAGTATATACAATTGTTACTTACCCAATTTAAATACAATGTATCATTAGTATCACAGGCATACTCAATCAAAGATCATAATCTACTACACGTGTTCTTACGTAAACTGAACAGCCCCTACTCTAGGACAATACAGGTGCTGGTTAACTCCTTTGATACTAGTCGCGCGCATAAACAAACATGGTACCTATATCTCTTGTCAACTCAGGTACATCTCCGTATCTCTAGTCAAAGTGAGTCTACTTTCGGGTTAGCTGGCCCAATGACTCCAACCTCATACATATCTACCTGTTCTAGCACCCGCAAAGACATATCCCTGATATTCACTAAGGTTATATAGTTTAAGAGTATGTCTATCACCTTCTCTTTACACAAGGATCGAGCTATTCACGTAACCTTTCCTTCCGAGCCAAACGATGGAGATTCACGACTGACTCCCGTTATTCAAGCCTTGTGTACAATTAATCTTGCTTCCTTTGCCCACCAACATTCTTTCTTATCTTAGTCCACTACAGTTCTAAAACTTATATTAAATTCCCCTTGTAGGCTTTTCACTGCAGGCAAACTCTTTTTCCTCTATCTTCTGATAGAGCAAGGTTGAGAAACGGTGCTGAAGCGCAAATTCGGGTGTAGGCTATGATAGACAGCCTCTCCTGAATCATTTGACCTGCTACAATTTCATTCACATCTTTTAAAGGCCAAAATCGGCAATTACCAGTTAAGGGAAACCCTGGCCTTTTTCCG
>NC_036870.1:2579614-2727309 GCF_002910315.2 Salvelinus sp. IW2-2015 | reverse complement strand
TAGGATGTGATTTTGGAACTTACATTTATATATAATAATTTGCTTTGGGGTGGCAGGTAGCCTAGTGGTTAGAGCATTGGGCCAGTAACCCGAAAGGTTGCTGGATCGAATCCCTGAGCTGACAAGATAAATATCTGTTGTTCTGCCCCTGATCAAGGCAGTTAACCCCCTGRTTCCRGGTAGGCTGTCATTGTAAGGAAGAATTTGATCTTAATTGACTTGCCTGGTTAAATTYTATATATTTTTAAACATTGTTATTATTGTATACCATTGCTATTATTGTAAGCTTGTTTGTTAACCCGAAACCAGTTCTGTAAATACACAAACCTGTTTTGTTCTGTTGAGACATTTTCATTGGCAAAATTAAATTTMATGTATCTTTTTTAATTGTGTGCTCCATATTTACTTGAACCTGTACTGCAGTGGGCTAAATCAGGGTGACACCCTAAATCAGGGTGACACAGAGTGTTTTCTTGGTAGTCTTAATTTAAACAAACGTACTTTGAAACCAAAGTACACAACTCACACAAATGGTTACGGGCAACAACAAAAAAATAACACGTCAAATATAGAGTTGAAATGTATTAAATTTGGAGTTTGCGTCCAAATATTACACTATATATATATACTGTATATATCACAAAAGACTGAAATATATATATTTTTTAAACGTTTGACATAGAAACACCAGATTTCTTTTGCAGGGTTTTTAAAACAATGTTTGATGAATTATGAAAAATATTTGTAACATTCCACCCATGAGGCCACTAGGTCATTTGACGACAAGAAAGGGCGGCGATAAGTAGGTCTGCTGTAAAATAAATAACATTAGCCTATTTCTGTCATTTGTTGGGCATGTTAGGCACTTGCCTTTATTGGTAATTGCTTGTTTAAACCAGTTGGCAAGTGTTTTGTTTCATTCTGGCCAAATTAAGTTGCAACTGCAATCCTGTGTTTGCCGCAATATATAGGCCTGCTCATATTTTCTCTATAAATGGCTTAACTTCTGATATTACCCCAATAAAAGTTTAGAAACTTTTGTGAAGGTTTGGTGTGGTTATTATTCAGCTTTAGCTACTACAGGTCTATGATAAGAAGGCAGTGCGCACCCACAGTTTAACTTGAGGTGAGGATGAATGTTTCAGGCCTACCAGAGTAACTCCTGTAATCTAACAATATAATGGTCATATTTATACAAAATATTCTGATTGAAAATCTATGAACTAGCCTCATTCTGTACATCTGTATCTGTCAGACGCAGTAGCCATCTGACAAAGAAATGCATGTTGGTGGCATATCTCTATCTCTCTCTATCTCTATGGGGTTAGGCCTAAGCTTCTGTTGCTTTATATAGGCTATATACACTACCATTCAAAAGTTTGGGGTCACTAAGAAATGTCCTTGTATTTGAAAGAAAAGCAKATTTTTTGTCCAATAAAATAACATCAAATTGATAACATCAAACACCAGTCTCAACGTCAACAGTGAAGAGGCGACTCCGGGATGCTGGCCTTCTAGGCAGAGTTCTTCTGTCCACACAAATGCTGATGCTCCAAATACTKAAATAGTCTAAAGAAGGCCAGTTTTATTGCTTCTTTAATCAGAACAACAGTTTTCAGCTGTGCAAATATAACTGCAAAAGGGTTTTCTAATGATCAATTGGCCTTTTAAAATGATKAACTTGGATTAGCTAACATAACGTGGATCACAGAAGTGATGGTTGGTGATAATTGGCCTCTGTACGCCTATGTACAGTTGAAGTCGGAAGTTTACATTCACTAAGGTTGGAGTCATTAATAAAACTCATTTTACATCCACTCCACAAATTTCTTGTCAACAAACTGTAGTTTTGGCAAGTCGGTTAGGACATCTACTTTGTGCATGACACAATACATTTTTCCAACAATTGTTTACAGACAGATTATTTCAGTATAATTCACTGTACCACCATTCCAGTGGGTCAGAAGTTTACATACACTAAATTGACTGTGCCGTTAAACAGCTTGGAAAATTCCAGACAATGATGTCATGCATTTAGAAGCTTCTGATAGGCTAATTGACACCATTTGAGTCAATTGGAGGTGTACCAGTGGATGTACAGTGGGGAGAACAAGTATTTGATACACTGCCGATTTTGCAGGTTTTCCTACTTACAAAGCATGTAGAGGTCTGTAATTTTTATCATAGGTACACTTCAACTGTGAGAGACGGAATCTAAAACAAAAATCCAGAAAATCACATTGTTATGATTTTTAAGTAATTAATTTGCATTTTATTGCATGACATAAGTATATTTGAACACCTACCAACCAGTAAGAATTTCGGCTCTCACAGACCTGTTAGTTTTTCTTTAAGAAGCCCTCCTCCGTTCTCCACTCATTACCTGTATTAACTGCACCTGTTGAACTCGTTACCTGTATAAAAGACACCTGTCACACACTCAATCAAACAGACTCCAACCTCTCCATGGCCAAGACCAGAGAGCTGTGTAAGGACATCAGGGATAAAATTGTAGACCTGCACAAGGCTGGATGGGCTACAGGACAATAGGCAAGCAGCTTGGTAAGAAGGCAACAAACTGTTGGCGCAATTATTAGAAAATGGAAGAAGTTCAAGATGACGGTCAATCACCCTCGTCTGGGGCTCCATGCAAGATCTCACCTCGTGGGCATCAATGATCATGAGGAAGGTGAGTATCTGCCCAGAACTACACGGCAGGACCTGGTCAATGACCTGGAGAGAGCTGGGACCACAGTCTCAAAGAAACCATTAGTAACACACTACACCGTCATGGATTAAAATCCTGCAGCGCACGCAAGGTCCACCTGCTCAAGCCAGCGCATGTCCCAGGCCCGTCTGAAGTTTTGCCAATGACCATCTGGATGATCCAGAGGAGAATGGGAGAAGGTCATGTGGTCTGATGAGACAAAATAGAGCTTTTTGGTCTAAACTCCACTCGCCGTGTTTGGAGGAAGAAGAGAAGGATGAGTACAACCCAAGAACACCATCCCAACCGTGAAGCATGGAGGTGGAAACATCATTCTTTGGGGATGCTTTTCTGCAAAGGGGTACAGGATGACTGCACCGTATTGAGGGAGGATGGATGGGGCCATGTATCGCGAGATCTTGGCCAACAACCTCCTTCCCTCAGTAAGAGCATGAAGATGGGTCGTGGCTGGGTCTTCCAGCAAGACAACGACCCGAGACACACAGCCAGGGCAACTAAGGAGTGGCTCTGTAAGAAGCATCTCAAGGTCTTGGAGTGGCCTAGCCAGTCTCCAGACCTGAACCCAATAGAATATCTTTGGAGGGAGCTGAAAGTCCGTATTGCCCAGCGACAGCCCCGAAACCTGAAGGATCTGGAGAAGGTCTGTATGGAGGAGTGGGCCAAAATCCCTGCTGCAGTGTGTGCAAACCTGGTCAAGAACTACAGGAAACGTATGATCTCTGTAATTGCAAACAAAAGGTTTCTTTACCAAATATTAAGTTCTGCTTTTCTGATGTATCAAATACTTATGTCATGCAATAAAATGCAAATTAATTACTAAAAATCATACAATGTGATTTTCTGGATTTTTGTTTTAGATTCCGTCTCTCATAGTTGAAGTGTACCCATGATAGAAATTACAGACCTCTACATGCTTTGTAAGTAGGAAAACCTGCAAAATCGGCAGTGTATCAAATACTTGTTCTCCCCACTGTATTTCAAGGGCTACCTTCAAACTCAGTGCCTCTTTGCTTGACATCATAGAGAAAATCAAAAAAAATCAGCCAAGACCTCAGGAAAAAAATTCTAGACCTCCACAAGTCTGGTTCATCCTTGGGATCAATTCCAAACGCCTGAAGGTACCACGTTCATCTGTACAAACAATAGTACGCAAGTATAAACACCATGGGACTACGCAGCCTTCATACCGCTCAGGAAGGAGACGCTCTGCGTTGTCTCCTAGAGTATGAACGTACTTTGGTGCGAAAAGTGCAAATCAATCCCAGAACAACAGCAAAGGACCCTGTGAAGATGCTGGTGGAAACAGGTACAAAAGTATCTATCCACAGTAAAACGAGTCCTAATATTGACATAACCTGAAAGGCCGCTCAGGCAAGGAAGAAGCCACTGATCCAAAACTGCCATTAAAAAAGCCAGACTACGGTTTGCAATCGGGACAAAGATCGTACTTTTTGGAGAAAATGTCCGTCTGGATCTGATGAAACAAAAATGAAACTGTTTGGCCATAATGACCACGTTATGTTTGGAGGAAAGAAAGGGTGACGCTTGCTTGCCAAAGAACACCATCCCAAATGTGAAGCACAGGGGTGGCAGCACCATGTTGTGGGGGTGCTTTGCTGCAGGAGGGGACTGTGCAGCTTCACAAAATAGATGCTCATAGGCACGGAATAATTAGATGGATATTTTGAAGCAACATCGCAAGACATCAGTCAGGAAGTTAAAGCTTGGTCGCAAAATGGGTCTTCCACCAATGGACGATGACCCCAAGCAACTTCCAAAGTTGTTGCAAAAATGGCTTAAAGGACAACACAGTCAAGTATTGGAGTGGTCCATCACAAACCACTGACCTCAATCCTATTAGAACATTTGGCAGAACTGAAAAAGCGTGTGCGAGCAGGGAGGCCTTTATAACTCTGAAGTCAGGTTACACCGCTTCTGGTCAGAGAGGAATCGGGCCAAAAATTCACTCCAACTTATTTGTGGCGAAGCTTATGGAAGGCTACCCGAAACGTCTTTGACCCCAAGTTAAACAATTTAAAGGCAATGCTACCAAATACTAATTGAGTGTATGTAAACTTCTGACGTACTGGGAATGAAAAAGTAAAAGCTGAAATATATCATTCTTTCTACTATCATTCACATTCTTAAAATAAAGTGGTGATCCTAACTGACCTAAYACAGGGAATTTTTACACAGATTAAATGTCAGGAATTGTGAAAAACTGAGTTTATATGTGTTTGGCTAAGGTGTATGTAAACTTCCGACTTTAACTGTACAGTATTTTATGGACTGGAATTACGCACCTCTTTCAAACCATAAAGCRGGGAGAGAACACGTGATGCTGATTCAGAACATGCGGCCTACAAAGTAACAAWTATTCGCTCGCGAATTTGATTTTAATTTTGAAATATATTTATATATTTCCCCTAATGTTGTGCAAGGTGCATATTAGCCTATCTTCTCATTTTCTCTCTATTGTTGCTTCATTCCTACCTCACTTTCAGCAGTTAAATGAAATACTTTTTGTTGTCTTATCTTCATCATTGTAATGACATGCTTGAACAATATATTTTTTTGTTTCTCTTCACTAGGATTGAATGGTTATGGTTCTGAACAAATAACTGCTATAGCCTGCTGCCATCTAGCTTTCTCTCTTCGTTCAAACTCTCTGGCCCATGGAGCTTGCATCCCTCTTCGAATAGTCTATTCGTATAAGAAATGCAACAACAACAAAAATCCAGCAATCAATTCTTGCGTTGCTTTTTCTGTGAGTCCAAGAGCTGAGTGTACAAATCATGAAGGACCCCTGCTCTTTCCATTACATAGACTGACCAGGTAAACCCAGGTGAAAGCTATGGTCCCCTATTGATGTCACTTTTTAAATCTTGAGACAGTTGAGACATGGATTGTGTATGTGTGCCATTCAGAGGGTGAATAGGCAAGACAAAAGATTGAAGTGCCTTTGAACGGGGTATGGTAGTAGGTGCCAGGCACACCAGGTTGTGTCAAGAACTGCAATGCTGCTGGGATTGTCATGCTCAACAGTTTCCCGTGTGTATCAAGAATGTCCCACCACCCAAAGGACATCCAGRCAACTTGACACAAATGTGGGAAGCATTGGAGTCAACATGGACCAGCATCCCTGGACCCCACCCARCCCCGTAACTTTCTAGTTGATCTTTTATTTTATGCACTGAGATTAGTCTTGTATAATGAAAAGCACTTTGCAAATGGTATAAATTATATGAGTACATTATTTCTGAGTATGTGTATATGAGTACAAGATAGACAGGTGCATGTGGAGCAAGGCATGTTGAAAACMATTGAAAATGTGAAAAAACACAAACGTTTCAGGGGAATAACTAATAGGGCAGAGTGTGCCGTGTCCCAAGCCAAAGTACAACTCGATGGGTGTAAATATTTGGGCTGATTTGTCATCATTACAGTAACAGCCGGCTCAGCCGCGAGCGTGGGAGGAGAGTCTGCCGAGACTCAAGGTTCCAGAATTCCATCGCCTCCAAAAACTCTCGAAGCTAGTTCTTCCCGAGCTCTTTAACCTGTTGTTAAGAAACGGTCACAACACTCACAATCATATTAGTGCCGACACAATAAGAAAACAAAATGGCTACCGGTTTATTAAGGCTTTTACGATTTTCATTCCTGTGCAATCACGTCCAATTGAAACTGACTACATACGGAACCGTTGGTTTTATTCAATTGATTTATTCAATTTACTTCTGGTTACCGTAGCTTGGGTACACTCTGCTGCGTTTTAATATATTGTGACTGATAGGATAAGTAGGTAGCTCGATTCTGTTCGATTCTCCACAGTGTGCAGACTGAATGGAGATTTTATTTGCTGTGAAGTAACGCTGCAGTGTTGRTGGGAGAGCAGGGTTCTTGTCTCATTCTCTCGCTCTCTCTAATTGGGAGTCACATTCTTCAGGAGTCAGTTGTTTTTCTCACAGGAAGCCCAAACACAAACAGAGACCAGGGTGGGGGCGCGGCCCACTCCTGTGTGACCTCTCTCTCTCCCTCTCTCTCTCTTCCTCCCTCCCTCTCAGACGTCTCTCTGCCAATCCAGTCATGCACATGAGCCTGGCAACGTGCCCACCCTGCGCTGCTGCAGTCACACAAAGAACACACACACACAGACTATCACACACACACACACACACATTGGGCTATCAGAAACACACACACACACACACACAACTGTCATGCACATGAGCACGTAGACATAAACACAAAATGTCCAAATAGGTGATAGACCAACGCACTTCATGCATTAAAGTACAACATATACCTCCTCACTTATAACATCTCCTCTCCCATACACATGCACGAGCAGATATACACAGAGCACTTATAGCTGCCAGTTCTATCCAGCTCCTTTTGGCTGCAGGCAGAGTAGCTGGGCTTGGCCTGGCCTGGGTGGAGGAGAGTTATTGCTGATGTGCAGGGAGGGCTGGGAGGATAGGGGAGGGGGCCGCCCCCAACAGACCATTTGTTCTGCCGTTCTTCAGCCAAACAAATTTACGTCTCTCCTACAGAAGGTCAACTGTGCTCAAATTCATAAATAAGGGGGTAATTGGCGCAAGAGCGGTGGCGAAGCTCAAAGGCCACTGCCGCCCGGTCCCAGAGTTACAGCCCACTGACCAATGGGGGAGGCACACTCACAAATACAAACACTGTGTCACACACACACACAAGAACGCWTGCAAACACTCACACACGGAGACCCAGACACACACACACACTGACACAAGTGCACGCACACACATCTATTGTATAGTTGCATATATAGTTGAATTTGAGTAATGCATGTATTATACAGTACCATGCTCATCTTGCCACTTTTTAAAAACCATTTGCTAGGGTATGCTATATTCAGCCTATGCAAGAGCCGGATCGACTCCCATCAAGCATTCCAAACACCCCCTACGCTATGGGACTGTGTGTGGCTATACAAACCACAATATAGCTGAATCTATTTGCACCTGTGTGTGTGTGTGTATTGTGTGTGTATTGTGTGTGTCTGTGAGTGTGTGTACGTATCTGTGTCTGTCCCTGTGCGCGTGTGTGTGTGTTTATACGTACACACCTCTCTCTGTGTGTACAGAACAGTACGTGCCCAGGCATACTAGTGTATAAAGCGAGATAGATAGAATGCGATAAAAAGGGGCCTAGCTGTCTGGTGTGTGTGTGTGTAGCCCCTATGTAACGAGCTCCTCTCTCTAATTAGGGCAGCACGAGCCAGTGAGGAGGAATTCCGATCCACAACGCTGCTTTTCTCTGGCAGCCTCACTCACCCATGCGTAGTACAGAGCCCGTGTGCTCCCTAACGCACATGGACGCATGCAGATCCCCAACACCTGTCTTGACTATGCAGTCTTTCTTTTCAACATCTAAAACATCCATACCATCTCTGGTATGTCACTTTAGGCCCTCAGGGAATCTATTCCACGAGACATCAATGACAAAAGCCAGACTGGATACTGGCACCAAGTGCCAGGCACTGCTATGGTTGATATGCACAAATGATGACAAATCAGCAGGGAAACAATGARTGTTTCATTGTCTTTTATGGACTATTTTACTGCGTTCCTCTAATAGGGAATGCACATGTTATGAATGGTACTGTTTGCTAAAAGGTATGCCTTCCTCTTCTAAACAAAAACAGACTAAGGTGCCCTCAAGTGGGCAGAATAGCAATATAGACTCACACCTGTGAGACATCACTAACATCGCTAAGAATTCAACTGTATGTTGTTGTTTTTAAGCRGGCAAATTTCAAATAAACTACTTCAATTTCCCAATCTGTAATTTCAACTCAACTAGCCCTCAAAAGAATGCAGACCATATATACCGCATCCAGAGCTAGAGGATGATGGGAGAACATTGGTGTTAGTCACAGAGCCTTGTGTTGCTTCAGGCCTCAGTATTCAAYAACCGTGGAACCATCCTCCTCCCTCATCTTCCCTCCGCCTCCTCATTCTTCCCCTCCTCCTCCCGCTCTCCATCCTCCTCCCCCTCTCCATCCTCCTCCTCCCTCCTCATCCTCSTTTTRCCTGTTAAGTGCCACCGGGGAGCTGATGCAGTGTTGTGAGCAGAGTTTAGTAGGCCAAAGAAGACGATGTGCCAGATTCCAGCATCTTAAGCAACAAGCTGTCCCCTGTGGAATACTGCGTTACTCAACACAAACCCTCTACATCCCATCCCACCTCCTCACTAAGCATACCGCATTGTTTCATCACAAATAGGCAAACATGTAGTGTGTATATCCCAATTGCGGAGACAGTAATAGTACATGTAACCTATTGGAAGGGTTTTGAGTATATATAGTATGTTGATGAAGAGGAAATACTACGTTATGCATCTTAGTAAAAGTTATTGCTGATCAACATTCACAGAAGTAAAAAAAAATCCATCATTCTTTATTTCATTGAAACATTTTCTCACAATATAAAACATACACATACATGACAACATCAACGACATCACCCTCCTGCCAGAACCACACCTGCTCACACCCCCATCTCCAGTCGCCCATCATCACTCTCGCGCCATGGCGTCAAAACTGCAACCATTTTGTTCCTCTCCGTCGCCCACCGCAACTTCAACATTTAATAATAAAGCATTTGACCTTGGTTGTTCCAGTTTTTAAAAAGTATGTCATTTTTTCCCAAGATGATTTACGAAAAGAAAAGTATCGTCCAACCCACACGAGAGAAGTTTGGACATGTGCAGTTCTGGGTTTATTGCATTGGCATCCCTTATGAGTCAGTGACCCTTCAAAAAGAGACTCTCACAGTATGTTGGGGGAACGAGTGTTGGCCAGGAAATCTATGCTGTCTATCCCCATGACCAACTGGAAAAAGAGGAATGTTCTGAACTTCTTCCCAACTCTCCCAAGTGGAGTTCAATCGGTGTGGGTTTGGAGCTTTTTCCACGAGTGTCACAATTTGTGATAAATAACATGAGCCATACTGGGCAGCCAGTGAAAAAGAAGAAAAGTGTGAAATAAAAGAAACAGAGAGAGAGTGAGAGAGACAGAGACAGCGTAGTACTGTTGTACATCAATGAAATAGGCRAGTGATAGAGGCCCTTGCCAATGGGGGAAGAATTCCAGTGTTTGAGTCCAGCACTTGGTAGGCGGTGTGATTTATTAATGAGATAAGTCACTAGTGCTCTGGAATATGAGAGCGTAACGGTGTAATATTTCCCCCCTGCCGCAGTGACTCAGGTCTGCCGTGCCCTCACTGGGGAAGAGTTTACTGGGTGCAAAACAAGGCAATGGTCAGGGACCCGGCGTATTGTTTTTTTTGGAGGGGAACATTTCACTCTGACAAGAGTCTGTGAACCGAGTAGGTATGGCTTTATTATTGTTGTTATTAGAAAAACAAATGCATATACACGTATTCAAATCTAGATACAGTACACCATGGGCTGCAATACACGTCCAGAAGTTTATGTTATGAGCTCCAGTTTTATTTTCTAGGGTGAGAAACGTATATATATATATATATATATATATATATATAAAAAGTATAAAAACAAGACTCCACAATTTTCAGTACATCCTTTTGTATTGCCGACCTACAGTGTGCCATAAACCATGGTCAATTGTGGGGAGACATCAAATGTGAATTCAGCAGTGGTGGTCTTGTCTATTGTATCTGCTAAAGGGTTTCTAAACTATTTATTTACCCTCAAATGGACTCTTTCCCTCAGACGATAGTCACGCACTATTGTTGTGCGCTGCGTGGCCCTCCATTCTCTGTGTGAATGTGTCGGGGGCTGGCTCTGAAGAAACGGCGATCAGCCCATTGTCCTGCCACACAGATTACCACATGAACAGGAAGGTCCTTGGCGCTGACGGCCGCCAGCGGCAGGCCACCCGCTAAATACCCAAGACAGGAGACTCATTGTGAGAGGAACGGCGGACGGGTCGGTCAACAACCACGGGCGAACGATTTGCATGACAATAAGGCCCACGCAGCCTTCTATATCTGTATGACGCATATGAGTCGGGGTCGAGAGATGCCACACAGAAAGCAGCAATCAGACACGGGGTGGCTTTCCTCTAGGTGAGGATGGAAGCTGGAAATGCATTATTAGTCAATTAAAGCCTGGTTCACGCCCCGCGGGCACCCAGACATCTTCTGCTCCGATCCCATTCGCCCCGGACAATGTTGGAAGCCGCACCCTATTCCGTATATAGGGCACAACTTTTGACCAGGGCATAGAGATATGGTCAAAAGTAGTGCACTATGTAGGGAATAGGGTGCATTTGAAGTCTAAAATCCGGCTTCCAACATTTGGGGACACGGGCTTAGACGATACCAGTGGTGGTGGAGGCGAGCATTGGGAAAGTCCACACAACTTTCTGAGAGAACATAGCTGCACCCATATCTAACCATGCTACTAGCCATTTGAGCTGTAAAGGTCGAAAACATTCATTTAAATGCTGCTATGTTTGTGTTAGTTATACAAATCTCACTTGCCTCTCAACGTTTGTGTGAGTCTGGGGGTGTTGGCAAAAAAAAGAAAAAAAGCAGAAGACCAAATGGACAATAGATGATCTATTCTCCCGCAAGGCAACATGTGTTTATTATTGTGCTTGATGAGAATGTGTCCAGTAACCTCAACAACATACCCAGGTTAAAATGAATCCATAAGTCGCTTTGGGTAAATGGCATAGAGTCAGCTCCAAAAGTATTGGSACAGTGACCATTTTTATTGTTGTTTTGGCACTTTTCTCTGTGCACTTTGGATTTGATGAGATACAATGGGGCGGCAGGTAGCCTAGRGGTTAGAGCGTTGGACTAGTAACCGAAAGGTTGCAAGATCAAATCCCCGAGCTGACAAGGTAAAAAWCTGTTGTTATACCCCTGAACAAGGCAGTTAACCTGCTGTCATTGAAAATAAGGTTTTGTTCTTAACTGACTTGCCTAGTTAAATAAAGGTTAAAAAAAATTAAAAATAACTATGAGGTTAAAGTGCAGACTGTCAGATTTAAAGGGTATTTTCAACCATATTGGGTGAACTGTTTAGAATTCACAGCACTGTTTGTACATAATCCTCCCAGTTTAGGGAACCAAAAGTATTGGGACAAATTCCCTTACACTGTGTATACCAAACATTAGGAACACACACACGCACGCACGCACGCACACACACACACACACACACACACACACACACGCTGGCCCATGTTGAATCCAGTGCTTCCCACGGTTGTGTCAAGTTGGCTGGATGTTCTTTGGGTGGTGGACCATTCTTGATACACACGGGGAAACTGTTGAGCGTGAAAGACCCAGCAGCAGCAGCGTTGCAGTTCTTGTCACAAACCGGTGTGCCTGGCACCTACTACTATACCCCGTTCAAAGGCACTTCAATCTTTTGTCTTGCCCATTCACCCTCTGAAAGGCACACATACACAATCCATGTCTCAATTGTCTCAAGGCTTTAAAATCCTTKTTTAACCCGTCTCCTCCCTCCATCTACACTGATTGAAGTTGGTTTAACAACTGACATCGATAAGGGATGATAGCTTTCACCTGGATTCACCTGGRCAGTCCATGTCATGGATAGAGTATACTCAGTGTATATGTGTATTCAGTACCATGATTAGGGATACTCCTGAATGAATCATGAATAATGATGAGTGAGAAAGTTACAYAGGCATAACTATCATAACCCCGCCCTTCAAAAAAACAAACCTCCTGTGTTCTTGTAATGGTGAGGGGTTAGCATGTCTTGGGGGTATGATATTTGTGCATCTTTATCSTTKATCATTATTCACGATTCATTAAGAACAATCAGTAATCACGGTAGCATCCACATTAATGTAGAAGTGTTTAGAAATGTATTCTATTCTTATTTACAATAAAAGTGACTCCAAACTCACAATATATTATTTACCATTCATTTCTATAAAGAAAATATGAACATTTTCCCCACAAAACTGAGTTGTTGTGGATAAAAAGAAATCAGTGTGTGCTGACATGGTGAACACAAAATGTAAGTTTTCATGTACCAAATAAAAATCTAAAGTTATACAGTATGTGTTTCCATTTCCGATAGTTTTGTCACAAAAACATTTAAATAGCAAATACTACTAAATACTATATCTACTCTGTCTTGGCACGTCCGCTCCAGCCAACAGCTCGCAGATCAGCGGGTAGGCTAGTCTACATGATCAGATTGTTATGGATAAGAGCGAGAATATTTGTCAAACAGCAGTCAAGCATCTATCATGATGTCACCAGAATAAGACCCTCGATATTTATTGGAAAGGAGCATCAACCTCATTACTGTGCACTTTCACCACCCTGTGAAGTTCATCATAACTTGTTTCACTGCGCTAATAAACTGCCTGGGAGGACCACACCAACTTTACTTCATAAAGGCATTTCCACTGCCGTTCTTCACATAATACATTTTATTTATTTGTACCCATTTTTCTCCTAAGTTTCGTGATATCCAATTGGTAGTTAGTCTTGTCCCATCGCTGCAACTCCCGTATGGACTCGGGAGAGGCGAAGGTCGAGAGCAATGCGTCCTCCGAAACACGACCCTGCCAAGCCACACTGCTTCTTGACACACTGCTCGCTTAACCCGGAAGCCAGCCACACTAATGTGTCGGAGGAAACACCGTARAKCTGGCGACCGTGTCAGCMWGCACTGCGCCCAGACCACCACAGGAGTCGCTAGAGCGCGATGGGACAAGGACATCCCGGCCGGCCAAACCCTCCCTTAACCCGGACGACGCTGGGCCACTTGTGCGCCGCCTCATGGGTCTCCCGGAATTGAACCCGGGCCTGTAGTGACGCCTTTAGCACTGCGATGCAGTGCCTTAGACCGCTGCACCACTCGGGAGGCCCGCATAATACATTTTACAGATACAAAAAGATCCCACCATGTCGAWCGAACAAATGATCTGTCGGCATTTATAAAATTGTCATGACAGCTATCGTGATTTTTTTTTAAATACGGTATGATACTCGCAATAAAACTGTGGATTTCTGGTCTCAAGGACTCAATATCTCTCTCTTTGCTTGCCCTATTTTAGCATGCCTATTCACAGTGTGGTTTGTGTGTGTGTCTGTGCGTGTGTATGTGTGTGTGTGTGCGTGAGAGTGTGCGTGTGAGAGTGTGTGTGAGAGTGTGTGTGCGATTGCATGGGATGGGTGGTAACAAGAAAAACTCTGTTTTTGTGCGTCCGCACTAAACCATTTTGTTGTGTTTTTTCAAAAAACTGGGAGCACTGAATGGCATGTCAGCTAAAGGGCATTTGGGCTATTCTGGTGACAAACAGGGGCATGGCTAATGTATATGACCAAACTGCGAGCCGGCCGTCTTTCTCTTCGTTGCATCTGCGTGCAGTCAAACTATTCCAAGGCATGAGAGAGAGAGAGCGAGCGAGACCAGCAGTCATTTCCTTCATTCCCTGCAGSCAAACAATAAATAACTAAATCACAACACTCTTAAAAGCTCTGCGCCACAATGCACACACATATCTCTCCCCACCCTACTCCCACTCTTAGCTGCTATAAAGGATTTCAATTCCGGGAAAGAACAGTCATTCACATAAGTAATCAGTTTCAGGAGCTCTCTCACTCGCGGACTTATTCGACAACCCTGCAACATTAGACAGCCACTGGTGAGAATAAGAAATAGAGAAAACGCATAATGATAGCTCTGTTATACACAGAGGCAGTGCCTCCCAGACAAAGCATTACACCTCCTCTCTCTATGCATCTCAAGTACTGACAATAGCCAGGAGTAACATCTGACAGGGCCCTAATTTCCTAGTACCCCTGTCATTTCTCAAGAGTTATCGCCCATTGGCACCGTCTCTGAGCTATATTTATGGTGGAACGCGGGACATTAGCGAGGTGTTCCCTTAAAAGCATGCACATTGGCAGGGTCATGTTTCGGGCAATGGAGCTTGGAGGAGTTGTGGCCCATAGAGTTTATGAGGAGGATTCCCTCTGTGAAGTCCACTGGAGTCCATCGGCATGCCCTTCAGATACACAACGACTCATTACCTCACCTCCAGTCAGGCAATAAATCCTATAGCGACATGAGTCGCTTACAAGGCCTTGAGGGCACCCAGACTTTCTATTCGTGAACCACAACAATATACCCCCCTGGAACAACCCCTTTCCAATATGGCAATGTTAATAAATCGACGCTAGATCAATCCAATATATGATGGAATGAAAGAAACAATGACAGTTTCTTGGAGTATTCATACTTTTCCCACATTTGTTGTGTTATTGCCTGAATTCAAAATGGATTAAAATGTTCGATTTTTCTTTCACCCGTTCACCTTTCACACAATACCCCGTAATGACAAAATGAAAACACGTTTTTAGAAATGTTTGCAAATGTATTGAAAATTAAACACAGAAATATCTCATTTACATAAGTATTCAAACCCCTGAGTCAATAATTTGTAGAAGCACCTTTGGCAGCATTTACAGTCTGTGAGTCTTTCTGGGTAAGTCTCTAAGAGCTTTACACACCTGGATTGTGCAACATTTGCCCATTATTCTTTAAACAATTATTCAAGCAATGTCAAATTGGTTGTTGATTAAAGCTAGACAATCATTTTCAGGTCTTGGCATAGATTTTCAAGTAGATTTAAATCAAAACTGTAACTCGGCCACTCAGGAACATTCACTGACTTCTTGGTAAGCAACTCCAGTGTAGATTTGGCCTTGTGTTTTTGGTTATTGTCCTGCTGAAAGGTGAATTAATTTCCCAGTGTCTGGTCTCTATGATTTTCCCTGTACTTAGCTCCATTCCATTTATTTATTTCCTGAAGAACTCCCCAGTCCTTAATAATTATAAGCATAGCATAACATGAATGTCACGCCCTGACCTTAGTTATCTATGTTTTCTTTATTATTTTGGTTAGGTCAGGGTGTGACGAGGGTGGATATGCTTGTTTTGTATTGTCTAGGGTTTTTGTATGTCTAGGGGTGTTTGTAAGTCTAGACATATGTAGGTCTATGGTGGCCTGAATTGGTTCCCAATCAGAGGCAGCTGTTTATCGTTGTCTCTGATTGGGGATCATATTTAGGTTGCCATTTTCCCTTGGGTATTTGTGGGTTCTTATTCTATGTTTAGTTGCCTGTCTGCACCAGCCATATTAGCTTCACGGTTCATTTTGTTATTTTTGTTCAGTGTTCATTCTTTAAATAAACAAGAATGTACGCTTATCACGCTGCGCCTTGGTCTCCTCCCTACGACGGCCGTGACAATGAAGCAGCCTCCACTATACTTGAAAATATGGAGAGTGGTACTCAGTAATGTGTTGTTTTGGATTTGCCCCAAACATAACACTTGGTATTCAGGACAAAAAGTTAACTGSTTTGCTAAATGTTATGCAGTATTACATAATGCATGTTTTGGAATATTTTTATTATGTACAGGCTTCCTTATTTTCACTATCTCAATTAGGTTAGTATTGCGGYTTAACTACAATGTTGTTGATCCATCCTTAGTTTTCTCCTATCACAGCCATTAAACACTGTAACTGTTTTAAAGTCACCATTGGCCTCATGGTCAAATCCCTGAGCGGTTTCCTTCCTCTCCTGCAACTAAGTTAGGAAAGCCGCCTGTATCGTTGTAGTGACTGGGTGTATTGATACACCATCCAAAGGGAAATTAATAACTTCACCATGTTGAAAGGGATATTACCCATTTATCAATAGGTTCCCTTCTTGTGAGGTATTGMAATACCTCCCTGGTTTTTGTGGATTAATCTGTGTTTGAAATTCACTGCTCGACTGAGGGACCTTACCCTTAACTGAATGTGTGGGGTACAGAGATGAGGTAGTCATTCAAAAATCATGTTAAACACAATTATTGCACACAAAGTCCATACAACTTATTATGTGACTTGTTAAGCACATTTTTACTCCTGAACTTATTTATGCATGCCATAACAAAGGGGTTGAATACTTATTGACTCAAGACATTTCAACTTTTCATTTTAATTAATTTGTAAACATTCCCGAAAAACATAATTCCACTTTGACATTATGGGTTATTGTGTGTAGGCCAGTGACAAAAAAAATCTCAATTTAATCCATTTTAAATTCAGGCTGTAAGATGACAAAATGTGGAAAAAGTCAAGGGGTGTGAATACTTTCTAGAGGCATTGTAATGTTTTGGAGCAGGCACTTATGTGAAGACAGCAAGATAGCCAAAGCGCTAACAGGAAACCACTAACCACTCGGGTGCTCAAGTAACTTGGCAGTGCACTTTTGCCCTCCACCACTTCTCATTGTCGATGGGTGCTCTTAATAATTCATAGGCTTTAAGAATCGTCAGGCTCTAATTGGTGGGCTTCTGTAATCCTCTCAGCACTGCGGGGACCGCAGCCCACGGAAAACGCTTTTTACAGAGAAGTCAAGAAGAATTAACTTGCTTTTTTCCAAAAAGGAAACCGGCTTGAAGTTAAAAGGCCTCGCTTGAAATCGAAACAGCACATTGAAGCAGTATACAAGGTGTGTGTGTGTGGTTGGATTGGGGCTCCTTTCACAAGCTTTGAGAATGCGAGATGGAACACTCAGGACTCTCCAAGACTCCTTTTGGAGTWATGTCAGTCAGTGGCTTTAAGACGAAAAGGGGGGGGGAAAGTATGAGGTATCAGGGTGAGTACAAAACCACCATAACATAGCAGACATAAGTCAAAGCTTTGGGAAATCCATAGAGTCTATTAGAGACAAAATCGTCTCGGCTCACATCTGGAAAATGATATTTCTGTTGCTCTGTGTATGGTTAGGGGAATGGGCTTAACACCAATTCCACCTAACAACACATCCCACTCCTTACAGAGGAGGGAGAGTTAGCGAGAGGGAGACAGAGAGAGAGAGAGTGAGCAAAGACCAGATCACTGAACATGATCCTCTTAAGGGGAATCACATTTTGCAAGTGTGCAGGGTGGCTCACAAGTAATCACATGATCACGTCTGTGTGTGTGTGTCAATCCATCCTGGGAATCTCAGGGGGAAGTGAATCATGGTGCTGTCAGTCACAGGCAGGGCCCCTTAGYGCAGGTAACCTAACAGACTCGGAGCCGGCTATTCGATACCCCTGAGCCTCTATTAACTATCACTCTCCTCTTGCTGTGTTACCATGGAGCCGCATCATAGTACCTTTGCTTGAGCAAATCCCATCCTCATCTACACAGCTAATTTTTTTATTGACTTTGCTATTGGCCCTAATCATTTGGAAATCTTGATTTTCCAGCAGAGGCAGACTAAGCACACAGTACTTCTCCCTGTAGCGCCCTGTAGCAAGGAGATGATTGTGGACTACAGGAAAAGGAGGACCGAGCACGCACCCTTTCTCATCAATGGGGCTGTAGTGAAGCAGGTTGAGAGCTTTAAGTTCCTTGGCGTCCACATCACCCACAAACTAACATGGTCCAAGCACACCAAGACAGTTGTGAAGAGGGCACGACAAAACCTATTCCCCTCAGGAGACTGAAAAGATTTGGCATGGGTCCTCAGATCCTCAAAAGGTTCTACAGCTTCACCATCGAGAGCATCCTGATGGGTTGCATCACTGCCTGGTATGGTAACTGCTCGGCCTCTGACCGTAAGGCACTACAGAGGGTAGTGCGTACGGCCCAGTACATCACTGGGGCCAAGCTTCCTGCCATCCAGGACCTCTATACCAGGCGGAATCAGAGGAAGGCCCCAAAAATTGTCAGACTGTTCTCTCTGCTACCGCACGGAGAGCGGTACAGGAGCCTCTTGGACCTAGACTTACTAGGTCCAAGAGGCTTCTAAACAGCTTCAACCTCCAAGCCATAAGACTCCTGAACATCTAATCAAATGGCTACCCAGACTATTTGCATTGCCCCCCCCCCATCCTTTGACGCTGCTGCTACTTCTCTGTTATTATCTACACATAGTCACTTTAATACTCTACCTACATGTACATATAACCTCAATTACCTCGACTCCGGTGCCCCGCACATTGATTCTGTACCGGTACCCAGTATATAGCCCCGCTATTGTTATTTACTGCTGCTCTTCATTTTTATTTTTTTAAGGTATTTTCTTAAAACTGCATTGTTGGTTAAGGGCGTGTGGGTAAAAATGTCACTGTAAGGTCTACCTGTCTACCTGTATTCGGCGTATGTGACAAATAACATTTGATTTGATTTGAGCTGGAGATTGAGGATTCTCGGCAGGTCGTCGGAGCCTGATCACTCTTTCTCTGTCTCTTTCTCAAAGTCTCTGTCTCTTTCGGTCCCTGACTCAATCCCTCTACGTCTAGCTTTCGATTTAGCCATGTCTGTGCTACAACCACTCTCTCTGTGTTGTGTCTCTCGCTCAGCGTCTCCCTCCCTCTCGCCCTCTGTCTCTCCATCTCTCTCTCTGTCTGTCTCGTCTCCACCCTCCCTCCTCTTCTCCACCTCCTCCTCCGATAGCTCAAATTGAGTTCAGCCATGAGGAAACCCTTCTGTGTGTTTAAGTCCTCTCTGGCTTTCCCCCGCTTGTTATCCCCAGAGTGGCTTTCTGAGGCGCTTAGGCAGCAAGGTGCGTGGGTAGCGGATCTAAGCGCCTGCCGGGTTTGCAAACGACTAGACCTTCACCTGGTGCTTTTCACCTTGAGAGATGCCGATGATCTGCTTGCAACCGCATCGTGCGTCTGCCAAGCCTCCCTCCCTCCCTCCCTCCCTACACTCGCTTTTATCAAATTACTGGGCGCAGGCACACCCTGTACTGCGTTTAAAACAGCATTAATACGTCTCGGCCTGGTGTAGAGAGCTGTGTCACAGGCACTGCGTTGCAGATAGTCACCACAAATGGCGGCCAAATTGAGAGGAATCAAATAGCAAAATGAGGAGCGTTACTCTGAATGACTCATTAACCACCCAGCCCTTGATGCTCAGTGTGATTTCAGCCTTGCTCAAAATGCCTTAAGCATGTCATTTGTCTTTTCCCATCGATTCCTTTCTCCCCCAACTAGTAATTGGAAGTAAAGTAAACGCTATCCAAAACCATGAGAGATAAGTGAGACATTGCTGGGTGACAGCATAGCTAGTCAGTGGATTGGAATCTTTGAATCCTGATGAGTTGGAGTGAATGAGCTGGATTCAATGTATCACATTAAAATTGATTATTGTAGCCCTGCAGATAATGTCCCAGCAGACTCATAACTAGTGCCTTCAGAAAGTATTCACACCACTTGGCTTTTTGCAAATTATGTTGTGTTACATCCTGAATTTAAAATTGATTAAATGTTGATTTTTGTTGTCACTGGCCTACACACAATACCCCATAAGTGGAATTATGGTTTTCAAAAATGTTACAATGAGGCGGCACACAATTGGCCCAGCGTCATCCGGGTTTGGGGAGGGTTTGGCCGGCCGGGATGTCCTTGTCCCATCGCGCTCTAGCGACTCCTGTGGCGGGCCGGGCGCAATGCACGCTGACACGGTCGCCAGTTATACGGTGTTTCCTCCAACACATTGGTGCGTCTGGCTTCCGGTTTAAGCGAGCGGTGTGTCAAGAAGCAGTGCGGATTGGCAGGGTCGTGGTTTGGAGGCTCTCGACCTTCGCCTCTCCCGAGTCGAAAATAGACATTGAAAATAGACATTGAATATCCCTTTCAGCATGGTGAAGTTATTAATTACACTTTGGATGGTGTATCAATACACCCAGTCACTACAAAGATACAGGCATCCTTCCTAACTCAGTTGCTGGAGAAGAAGGAAACCACTCAGGGATTTAACCATGAGGCCAATGGTGACTTTAAAACAGTTACAMAGTTTAATGGCTGTGATAGGAGAAAACTGAGGATTGATTGATCAACAACACTGGGGTTACTCCACAATACTAACCAAATTGACAGAGTGAAATGAAATAAGCCTGTACAGAATAAAAATATTCCAAAACATGCATCCTGTTTGCAACAAGGGACTAAAGCAATACTGAAAAAAAATGTGGGAAAGCAATTCACTTTTTGTCCTGAATACAAAGTGCTATGTTTGGGGCAAATCCAATACAACACATTACTGAGTACCACTCTCCATATTTTCAAATATAATGGTGGCTGCATCCTGTTATGGGTATGCTTGTAATCGTTAAGGACTGGGGAATTTTTAAGGATAAAAAATAAACGGAATGGCGCTAAGCACAGGCAAAATCCTAGAGGAAAACCTGGTTCAGTCTGCCTTCCACTAGATGCACCATTGAGAGCACCCTGTCAGGCTGTATCACCACCTGGCACGGCAACTGCACCGCACGCAACCGCAGGGAATCCTGGTGCGGTCTGCCCAACGCATCACCGGGGGCACGCTGCCTGCCCTCCAGGACAGCTACTGTACCCAATGTCACAGGAAGGCCAAAAATATCCKGAAGGAAATCAACCACCCGAACCACGGCCTGTTCACACCGCTATCATCCAGAAGGCGAGGTCAATACAGGTGCATCAAAGCTGGGACAGAGAGACTGAAAAACAGCRTCTATCTCAAGGCCTGTTAAATAGCKATCACTAGRCGGCCTCCACCCAGTACCCTGCCCTGTACTTAGTCACTGTCACTAGCTGGCTACCACCCGTTTACTCAACCATGCACCTTAGAGGCTTCTGCCATGGAATCACTGGTCACTTTAATAATGGAACACTGGTCACTTTAATAATGTTTACATACTGTTTTATTGTATTATACTGTATTCTAGTCAATGCCACTCCGACATTGCTCGTCCTAATATTTTAATTCCATATTAATTCCTAATGTTTTAATTCCATGCTTTTATTTGTGTGTATTGTTGTGAATTTTTAGATACTACTGTACTGTTGGAGCTAGGAAAACAAGCATTTAGCAACAACCGCAATAACATCTGCTAAATATGTGTATGTGACCAATACAATTTGATTTACATAACTTCTGAGTGACAGGAAGCAGGAGAACCACCACCAAACAGCCTGCACCACTGCACACACACCTGTCGTTACTATGACAACTAGCATAGCCTTGTCAGCAAATGACTGCTGTCTGAACAGATACACATCCGATTTGGTCATTTGTAACTTGCTGTTAGACAGTCAGTAGTCCAAAACGGATTTGAAAAACAAAACTGATTTGAGCATTAAGGCCTGCAGTGTGAACAAGGCTTTAGAGACTTACCCAGAAAGACTCACAGCTGTAATCGCTGCCAAAGGTGCTTCTACAAGTATTGACTCAGGGGTGTGAATAATTATGTAAATGAGATATTTCTGTATTTCATTTTCAATACATTTGCAAACATTTCTAAAAACATGTTTTCACTTTGTCATTATGGGGTATTGTGTTGTTGATGGGTGCAAAAAAATAATATATTTAATCAATTTTGAATTCAGGCTGTAACACAAAAGAAATTGGAATAAGTCAAGGGGTCAGAATACTTTCTGAAGGCCCTGGTATGATTTCCTACGAGTCAAATTGTTTAGAGATTGTTTAGAGTAGAAATCATGCATTTTCTCTTTCCCCTCGATCAAATCTAATGGTAGGGGACAAAGATGTCTGATTCGATTCAACATTTGTTTTGCCATGACTGTCAGCGAGCCCAAGCTTTCTAACCGGGGTCACTGTGGGCGAAAACAAATCAGGTTTTATTAGGGGAATGAAAGGCGCTTTGGGGGCCAATAGCTATCAAAGAGCGCTGCTAAAACACACACAATATCCCAGCGAGGAGATTGGATTCCTCCTGCACCTCATCGACACAACACCGGGGTCACTCCCCAATCTACACGTGTCACAGCTGAAGCAGCGCTACAAGCTTTGACTTTCTCCATTAGTTCCCATCTCTAATACTGTAAAACAAATGCCCAATGCTAAGGAGAGGTAGGAAACGGATGCTGCTGAAGACAATTAAAGTGTGCCTTTTAAATAACTGCACAACTAGATCCATTACGATGCAGCACGTGGCATTTTATCTTGTACAATTGATGTGAAAGTGGTCAGCATAACTGAGTTTTGACAATGGAGAGACATATAGCTAGCCGATCACTGCAGCTGTACACAGTRCATCTGTAAATAGCCCACCCAATCTACCTARCTCATCCCCATATTGTTTTTATTTACTTTGCTGCTCTTTTGCACACCAGTATCTCTATTTGCACATCATCATCTGCTCATTTATCACTCCAGTGTTAATCTGCTAAATTGTAATTACTTCGCTACTATGGCCTATTTATTGCCTTACCTCCTCACACCATTTGCACACACTGTATATAGACTTTCTTTTTTTCTACTGTGTTATTGACTGTACGCTTGTTCATTCCATGTGTAACTCTGTGTTGTTGTTRMRGTCGCACTGCTTCGCTTTATCTTGGCCACGTCGCAGTTGTAAATGAGAACTTGTTCTCAACTGGCCTACCTGGTTAAAATAAAGGTGAAATAAAAWAAAAWATGTATTTTTGCAAATGTACAGGAAGAAAATGTCTCTCTAACAAGTAAAACAGCCAGTTGTTTAGGTGGATCATCTTCGCAAAAGTGAGTAACGTCACGCTCGTTCTTTGTGTCAATGGGGCAGTCAATGTCAAGACAGGTCGTCATTTGTTGGCCTCAGGTTGTTTGTTTTTGCCAGCTCTCAAAAAAAGAAACAATTTCCAAAGTTTTGACAGACAGGCTTAAGCAAAAATGACAYGAGTAAATAGCCCTCTAAAATATCCGACAGGGTCAATTCGTTATGAGTGGAAGCATCACAGTCCACTGCATAGCAATCATGCCCTCTCTCAAGTTATTGAATGAAAACAAGGGCAAGGGCAGGAAGAAAGCCACCCTGAAGTATACCAGCTGGTGTTTTATTGGATTTTCATTTTGTGGGCAAATTGATATGTTTAGGGAGGGTAGACAGTCTGGGCATTAGACTTGACGTAATGTCAGCGTTGGCAAATTTGGGAGCGTGTGTGAGCTGCATGTGGGTACATACTGTGCACGGTATAGGATAGGCCTACAGCCGCAACCACAGCCTCATTCAAACACTGCTCAACATCGAGTGACTTCCAAAAAAGTTCCACTCGGGATAAGGTTATTCAGGGTAGCCCTCGAAACATCTGAAACAGCAGTTCAGACTACAAATGAATTGAARGCTTACAAGTGGGAAACAAAGGCCTACATATGCAACCAGTTTGATGTTCACCCATTCGTTGTGTATTCTTTATAATGAAAAACGGGAAATAGCCTGTGTTTAACAGTGCGTACACTCGTACATTGTAGAGTCACACCTACTGAGCACTTTAAGCTCCAAATAGCCCTCTCAAATACGCATGACTTTCTCTGTCCGTACTTCTTAAACACAGAAACATCACATTGTCTTTCTAGCTGCTGCCATATATAGATTTATCAAGCCAGCCACAATGAATGCTAAACTCACTCTTGTACAAAACACCATGGAGACAGACCACTGCTGCTCTCCAACAAAAACCAAATCACGGCAAGGCAATTATCCGTGTCCATTTTAACGTCATATGGGAAGAATATGAGATGCGTGGGAGAGAGGTGAGTTCTGTGCCATGTGGGGGTGGGAACAAAGTTGTGTGTGTGTGTGTGTGTGTGTGTGTTTGTGTGCGTGTGCAGCTATGGGCTTTGGTGTGTGTCTGTTTGGGGTTGAATAGAGGCCAGTGTAGAAGCTATGAGTGTTGTTTGGGTTTTGAGGGGGGCTAGTTCAAAGGGTTGTTTGGAGGTAAGAGCAGAGCAGATCTATGCACAGTGCTGCTGTGGGTGTTAGATGTAAGGGAGAGATGCAGGAATGTGCAGAGGACGTGAGTAGAATGCAAGACAGGCTGGCAGGCCAGTCAGGGTGACCTCATGCGTTTGGCACAGGGACAGGCTATAAGGTTTCCCCAGTGCAGATTCAGCTCGCGCTCCACAGACCATTTACCAGGGCCCTCTCACCGGCCTGACTCTCTGGAAGTATGTGTGTGTCTGTGTATCTGTGTGTGTGTGTGTTGTGTGTGTGTGGTGGTGTGTGTGTGTGTGTGTGTGTGTGTGTGTTGTGTGTGTGGTGTGTGTGTGTGTGTGTGTGGTGTGTGTGTGTGTGTGTGTGTGTGTGTGTGTGTGTGTGCGTGTGCGTGCGTGCCGTGCCTGTCCTGTACTTGTGCGTTTCGTGTGTGGTGTGCGTGTCTCTGTCTGTATGTGTATATGTTTGTGTGTGCGTGCCTGTCCTTGTGCTTGTGCGTGCGTCGTGTGTGTGTGACTGCGTGCGTGTCTCTGTCTGTATGCGTATATGTTTGTGTGTGCGTGTAAGAGTGATTGTGTGTGACTCTGCTCAGTGAACTCAATGGACTATGCTCCCACCCTCTACCTCACACAGCACTGTTTCACCCCTCCTCTTCAATGCAAGTTCAGCCAGGCCTAATTTCTTCAAAGGTTGAGAGTGCGTATGTTTCTGTGTATTAACATGCTATGTACAGTATGTATGCACCGTATGGGTGCATCCCGAATGGTACCCCYTTCCTTATATAGTGCACTRCTGATGACCAGGGCTCTATAGAGTCCCATATGGAATGCAAACCATGTGTATGTACAGTATGAGCATGGATTTGCATGTTTTAAGTGTCACAAGACGTCATTCATATCTGAAAGTGTGTGTCTGTGCCTTTCTATTTGCACACACATAAAAGCACGTTTTCTCTTGCAAACTATTCACGTGTGCACGTCCTCCATTCATTATCTTCATCTAAATCTCCACACGTTCATGRGTATTGCATGTCTGAAGGCGCAGCATCGGCACTGAGGTGTGGTGACCTTGGCTGACCCGCACTCACATGTCAGGGGCTGCCTCAGCCCTCTCGCTGAAAACGAGGCCCCCGGCCATCGCCACGGTAATGGCACGACAACACCAGTGATCCAATAGATAAACCCCCCCCCCAGACAGAGAGCCTTTAAAGGTCTTTCCTCTTCCACCAATCACAGAGGCGTGGGCCACCCCTACGCATATGGACGGGATAAACAGATGTGCAGCGCTTATGTTACAGACAGGCCCTGGTACTGGAAGTGGAGGGAGTCCATGCCCCTACAAGGCAGAATAGAGGGCCTCCCGCTGGCTGTACAACTGCAGTCCATACCCAAACAGATCATCTCGAACGGAGAGGAAGAAGTAACATAACTGGGGTACAGAGTTCCGAAACATTTCAGYGAGCCTACAGTAACAGTGTTAACGGATAGAACTGTAGCTGTGTGGCTAGGGGAACATTGTGTCACCGTTACTGGAGTMTTTATTTAACGTTGGAGGGGAGGCCATGTCAGAGTGGTGATTAATTGCAAGCCCAAAATGCTGATGGCACAGGATTTGCCCTGAATGGAGCAGACTGCAGCTCTATCTATACGAGCGAGGCTTTATTGCCTCATCGGCTGGATTCTAACGGCTTTGACGGTTACAGTAGTTACGCCGGAGCATCCGCAGATACTAGGCAAGATGCCATTGTGGTTAATTGGCCGGTGCGGCCCAAAGTTCAAGTTATCTGAGTTGGGAACTTTTCTTGATCAGTCAAAAAACACGTTCTGGAGATGTCTGTTGCAGTGTGTCCTCGTAAGCCTGACGTAAATCTCAATACAGAATAATTCTTCCCCAATATGCTTGCAAAAGCAATTACACAAGCATGCAGCTGCTGTTTTGGGGCTAGGCGATAAATAATGGATACCAGTCCTCAAGAAAGCTAATGAGAGAGGGGAAAGTGACAGGGAATTCTTACCCATGTCTTCTAAAAAGCCCAAGGACTCAAAATATATGAAAAACAACTAGACTTCATCCATACTTCCACAGCAAGTATTCAAAAATGAACATTTGCATTTTGTAGGCTACATTTTATTCCCAACTAACGGGTTATAACGTGAGAGTCAGGAAGCAAGTTCAGGGAGTCCATCATTTAATAAACAAATGAACAAAACAAGAAACACGAACAACGCACAGACAGGAAACTGAAACAGAAACAATGACACCCGGAGAAGGAACCAAAGGGAGTGACATATATAGGGCAGGTAATCAAGGACGTGATGGAGTCCAGGTGAGTCTGTTGACGCGCAGGTGCGTGTAACGATGGTGACAGGTGTGCACCATAACGAGCAGCCTGGTGACCTAGAGGCCGGAGAGGGAGCACACGTGACACTGGTGCTGTCGTGTCAACCTTTCATGCTGAATAAGGTTTGTCTCTCTCTCTCTCTCTCTCTCACAGACACAAGGCATTAAGCCGTTGATTCACGGTTTGCGACTTCTCTATCCTCTTCTCTCCAGAACATGTGGGTGCCCTTAATAATTTATGCGAGGCAAAGAGACGGGAGATACTGTACGCACCGGTGAAGATTGTGCAGGAGAAACTGGTGTCGTACATCAAAGCATGAACCATGCAAGTCAGTCACATGCAGTCATCTGTTACAAAATGTAACCTTTACCCCGGGAATATGTGGCTGCCTGCGAAGCAGAGTGATTAACTGTTGAAAAGCGCAATAAGAGACATCTTGTATGGAGGACACACATCATAATGCCACTTTTTAATTCTGTTGCCGACGGCTGTTTATGTGCTACTAATTACTGGCGAAGAATAATCATCTTTAATCCTATTCGGCTCTATAATGCCAACGGCGTTCGCTTACTTTCCATTCATCCTACTGCTGCGTGACTACTTGGCTGTCTCTCTTTCTACACTGGTGTCCTTGCAGTCTAATTCATGCCCGCCTACCTGTCCCACTCTGTGTTTTTCCACGAGCTGGCTAATACTCCCAAGCCATGGCATTGGGGAGGGGTTAGGGCATTTTGAAGGTCTGCCAAAAATAATCACTCAGACAAAAAAACACAAGGGCGGCTTGAGTCATTTAACCCGAATAGAGCCCCGKGAATGGACTGTTTGCGTTTGGTTATCCCTGTTCGCGCATAAGCTTGAAAAGGTTCATCTGCCACAAATTGGTGCCCGTATCTCTGTTTGTATAGGAACTCATTGTGGTTWAGTTCGAGCCATCCAACACTCCTGGCAGCTATTCAAGCCCTCATGACTATTTGCTTACCCTCCTTCATGGCAGAATTGGCTTTTTCCACAGCCATTTTTCAAGCTAGTTGTGACATGGTATTTTCATTGAGATTGCCATTGCTAATGCAGCTCTGTAGGGTAAATGTTAGGGTTTATACATGTTTGAAAGCCCAGCCTGGGCCTCTCTGGTAAGGCTACACCACCATTTGCGTGTCTGTGGCTCGAATCTCCCRCCATTTTCATGTCTGCAGATCTGATTAGAGACACTAGGTCATTGGTTTGTGTGGCTAGAATGGAAATAAAAGGGAAATTCCACAGAGTGAGATGTGCACCACCAAAGGATTTGTACTGTCAAACTATGACGTCATTATTAGGGGGATGAAATCACATAATGAAAAATGAGTCCGTTAGTAGAAACTCTCGGCTGGTACTTTTCCCAGACTCTTACCGACTTACTCCAACATGCAAACCTTGGTACGTTTCCRAGAATGTCAATCCAGAAAGACTCTCCACTTGAACTTTGTAGTAACTTTAAGTGAGACTCAAATTTTTAACCATTTCCAGAAACTCTTAACTCTGTTTCTGTTATTATCTCCAGGCTTTCTTCTCTTAAAACAGAGGCACATTTTGAGAGCTCTGCTCTGCTCTCTGTGTCGATGTCATTAGGCTCCCTCMGTTCATCATAACATAGATGGCTGGTATGGCTCAGACCACAGACTAGAATATAACCCCATAATAAACTGACACCATACAGAGTGCTGGGCCATGCCATGTCCCTGAGAGGAGGGCTAGTCTAGGCTGTTGATTATCTCTCATTGCGTATGAACACAGAGACAAGCCTCTCACTCTCACAGACTCCCGGACAGCCACATGCAAACTAACAGCCTTTCTCCAGTAAGTAAAAAGCAAGGGAACCATTGGATTCTTCAAACGCCAGCCCTTCTTTAAAAATGCAGGAGCAATTACCCCGGCTAGCTCCGAGTGAGTGAGCACCGCGCCACGCCGTGAGACCGWTCTTTCCGTCCTGAAGCCGGATGCCAGAGCAGAGGCAGGCCAGACACAGCAGACAGACAGCCGGGGCTACGGTTACAGTAGAACAACACACCCCTTCACTAACATCCTGTCAGTCTCTTCCAGCGGTACCTAAGACCCTCAACCCCATAGCTGCTGCRTATCCTTGCTCAGAGGGGCATGTGCCCGGTAACAGAGAGCGGCACTCACWGCAGGCTTTCTCAATATGCATTCTGCCCGCTCTGTCCTGTCCTTCCAGAATAGGGTGAAGCGAGAAGCTATCTTGTACCCTCAGAATTGCAGTTACGCGSTTCAGAATACAAGGCTCTCGGTTTGCCTGCCCTGCAGCTAATTCTATTCATGTCCTACTTCTCTGATGTTAAGTGAATGTCAAAAGGGGCGTTTACAGGAGGTGCCTCTACCGCCAATCCTGCCATCCTACACAGGAGTCAGCGAGGGCTCCAGGACAGAGGGAGTTATACAGAAAAAGAGAGGAAATAAAAGAGAGACAATGATGGAGAGAGGGTAAAATCAAAAGGCAAAAAAAAGAGAGAGGGAGGGAGGGACAGCATCGAAAAGACAAAGACAAAAAATAGAGCGTGCACTTGCAGAAAAGCAAGACCAGGAAACAAAGGAATGCATAGTAGGGATCCATTGGGCATCCCCGAGCKCACTCCACTTCACTGTAGTGCTGCAGGACTCTGCTATACTCAGGCCCCTGGCATCCGTGCAGAAGCAGCAGCCTAGCTTCCCTCTGTAGAGCAGAGCAGAGCTGCCTGTGGCTCCAGATGGCCGGGGACGGAGAACACGGTGACCAGGGCTCCCTGAGGTCACACTGACACCATCGCCAGCAGCACTCACTCATAACCATTCACTCACAAGCTCACAGCCACGGAGCATCTGTGGTCATAAGCCACGCAGGGTGTGCASGACACACCATGAATGCATTCATTGTGCTACAGTTACATTTACAGCTAAATACACTTGACAGTAAATCCAAGTCAAGTCCCTGAGTCCCATCTGATAGTTATGGCTCTGCGCGATGAACTAGAGAAAACCGGAAAAGAGAAAAAAGGAAGATGCAATCTAATTTTCCCCGTTTTTCTTCTTCTCTCCGATAGAATTAATATTGAACGTCAAAAGGCTGAARACACTCACACAAAGCAGTCGTAATGAGATACGGACGTAAGGGGCAGGACTCTGTAGCTCACTCAGTGCTTATGAGGAGGCGGGGGCGGAGGGTACAGTGTAGACTAATGTATGCGTGTAGATAGGGGCCAAGCTGTCAGTTGATGAGGCCACAGTGCCCAAGCGCTGTGATATGTACAGCACACGAGTAGATAAATGAAAATATCCACTCCACTGAGTGACAGCTACATGTAGAGGGATTGTATGGCGAGATAACAGGCGCAGGCAGATAAAAAGACAGAGGTGTGGGCGTGGGTTGATTAATGATCAGAAAGCCCCTGGATTGTGGCGGTGAGCTAGGGGAGGGAAAACAAGGGAGAGAGGGAGCTAGTTGAGAGGCGGCTGCCAACCTTTATTGTATCGTGACTAAATGAGCTTTATGCAAGGATTTCAACAGCACTGCCTCGGCAAGTGATTTCGTTCAGTCATTCTTGAAGCACATATTAAGAATTGTGTCTAGAAATGACTAATTGTGTTCTATGACGRTGTGTTATGTGAATATGTTGTGTCATGTGAATAATAGGCATATAGCCTGAGAACAGTAAATATAATATCCTCCACTACATGTTGGAACATTGCTGCAGGGACTTCCATTCAGCCACAAGAGCATTAGTGAGGTCGGGGACTGATGTTGGGCGGTTAGGCCTGGCTCGCAGTCGGCGTTCCAATTCAGGTGTTCGATGGGGTTGAGGTTAGGGCTTAGAACCAGTCAAGTTCTTTCACACCGATCTCGACAAACCATTTCTGTATGGACCTCGCTTTGTGCACAGGGGCATCGTCATGCTGAAACAGGAAAGGGCCTTCCCCAAACTGTTGCCACAAAGTTGGAAGCACATAATCTTCTAAAATGTCATTGTATCCTGTAGTGTGAAGACTTCCCTTCACAGGAACTAAAGGGCCRAGTCCAAACCATGAAAAACATCCCCAGACCATTATTCCTCCTCCACCAAACTTTAGTTGGCACTATGGATTCGGGCAGGTAGTGTTCTCCTGGCATCCGCCGAACCCAGATTCGTCCGTCGGACTGCCAGATGGTGAAGCGTCATTCATCACTCCAGAGAACGCATTTCCACTGCTCCAGAGTCCCAATGGTTGCGAGCTTTATACTACTCCAGCCAACGCTTGGCATTGCGCATGGTGATCTTAGGCTTATGTGCCGCTGCTCGGCCATAGAACCCCATTTCATGAAGCTCCCGACTAACAGTTCTTGTGCTGACGTTGCTTCCAGAGGCAATTTGGAACTCGTTAGGGAGTGTTGCAACCAAGGACAGACGATTTTTACGCACTACGTGCTTCAGCACTTGGGGGTCCCATTCTGTGAGCTTGTGTGACCTACCACTTTGCGGCTGAGACGTTATTGATCCTAGARGTTTCCACTTCACAATAACAGCACGTACACTTGACAGGGGCAGCTGTAGTAGGGCAGAAATGTACAGCCTTATTCTYAAATTGATTAAATTATTATTTTTTCTCACAAGCTACACACAATACCCCATAATGACAAAGTGAGAACAGTTTTTTTTTATTGTGCTAATTTATTAACAATTAAAACAGAACTACCTTATTTACATAAGTATTCAYACCCTTTCTCAAAGTAGAGCTCAGGGGCARACTGTTTCCATTGATCATCCTTGACATGTTTRTACAACTTGATTGTGGTAAATTCAATTGATTGGACATGATTTGGAAAGGCACACACCTGCCTATATAAGGTCCCACAGTTGACAGTGCATGTCAGAACAAAAACCAAGTCATGAGGTCGAAGGAATTGTCCGTAGAGCTCCGAGACAGGATTATGTTGAAGRACAGATCTGGGGAAGGGTACCAAATAATGTCTGCAGCATTGAAGGTCCCCAAGAATACAGTAGCCTCCATCATTCTTAAATGGAAGAAGTTTGGAACCAGCAAGACTTATTCTAGAGCTGGCCGCCTGGCCAAACTGAGCAATCAGGAACCAAGAACCCAATAGTCACTTTGACAGAGCTCTAGAGTTCCTCTGTGGAGATGGTAGAACCTTCCAGAAGGACAACAATCTCTGCAGCACTCCACCAATCAGGCCTTTATTGTAGAGTGGCCAGATGGAAGCCACTCTTCAGTAAAAGGCCCATTTCAGCCCGCTTGGAGTTTGCCAAAAGGCACCTAAACACTCTCAGACCATGAGAAACAAGATTCTCTGGTCTGATGAAACCAAGACTGAAGCCTTTGCCCTGAATGCCAAACGTCACGTCTGGAGGAAACCTGGCACCATCCCTARGGTGAAACATGGTGGTGGCAGCATAATTTTCAGCGGCAGGGACTGTGAGACTAGTCAGGATTGAGGGAAAGATGAACGGAGCAAAGTACAGAGAGATCCTTGATGAAAACCTGCTCCAGAGTGCTCAGGACATCAGACTGGGGTGAATGTTCACCATCCAACAGGACAACGACCCTAAGCACACAGCCAAGACAACACTGGAGTGGCTTCGGGACAAGTCTCTGAATGTCCTTGAGTGGCCCAGGCAGAGCCRGGACATCTCTGGAGAGACCATTAAAATAGCTGTGCAGCAACGCTCCCTATCCAACCTGACAAAGCTTGAGAGGATTTGCAGAGATGAATGGGAGAAACTCCCCAAATACAGGTGTTCCAAGCTTTMAGCTTCATACCCAAGAAGACTTGAGGCTGTAATCGCTGCCAAAGGTGCTTCAACAAAGTACTTAGTAAAGGGTCTGAATATTTATGTGAATGTGATATTTCAGTTMATTATTTTGTAATACATRTGCAAAAATGTCATCAATTTAAGAATAAGGCTGTAACGTAACAYAATGTGGAAAAAGTTACGGGGTCTGAAAACTTTCAGAATGCACTGRATAGTGTACGTTCCTAGCCTAGTTTCACAGCATTTCCACCATTAAAACTCAATTGAACAGAAAAAACGTAGAGCTCATGATTTCCTCTGCCTTTGATGAGGCTACACCCAGAATGGGGATATAGAACTGGCCAGCCAGCGGCGCTTAGACAGGCTTGAAAGCAGCAGGATTTAGATGGGCCTGTTGTTATTTCTGCAGCACAATGGCTTCCCCCGTGTAATGTAACCAAACCCTTTTCCTTGCTTTTAACCCGCCCCTCCCTCCATCCCTCCCTCTGGCCCCCATCCCCCACCCTCCCACTATAAGGAATCAGAGAGAGTATACATTGGTGTTTACTTAAGGCCCTGGATATTTACTTTAAAAAAAAAATATTTCACCTTTAAGTAAAAAGTCATTTTTAAGAACAAATTCTTATTTACATTGATGGCCTTCCTTGGCCAAACCCGGATGACGCTGGGCCAATTGTGAGCCGCCCAATGGGACTCCCAATCAGGGCCGGTGATACAGCCTGCATTCGAACCAGGGTCTGTAGTGACGCCTCTAGGACTGAGATGCGGTGCCTTAGACCAGGGACCACATCACCAACAAACTAACATGGTCCAAGCACACCAAGACAGTCGTGAAGAGGGCACGACAAAACCTATTCACCCTCAGGAGACTGAAAAGATTTGGCATGGGTCCTCAGATCCTCAAAAGGTTCTATAGCTGCACCATCGAGCATCATGACTGGTTGCATCACTGCCTGGTATGGCAACTGCTCGGCCTCCGACCGCAAGACACTACAGAGGTTAGTGCGAACGGCCCAATACATCACTGAGGCCAAGCTTCCTACCAGGCGGTGTCAGAAGAAGGCCCTAAACTGTCAAAGACTCCAGCCACCCGAGTCATAGACTATTCTCTCTGCTACCYCACGGCAAGCAATACCGGAGCGCCAAGTCTAGGTTCAAGAGGCTTCTAAACAGCTTCTACCCCCAAGCCATAAGACTCCTGAACATCTAATCAAATTGCTACCCAGACTATTTGCATTGCCCCCCACCCCTCTCCCCCTAATTACACCGCTACCACTCTCTGTTGTTGTCATCTATGCATAGTCACTTCAATAACTCTACCTACATGTACATACTACTTCAACTAACCGGTGCTCCCACACATCGACTCTGTTCCGGTACCCCCCTGTATACAGTCTCGCTATTGTTGTTTTACCGCTGCTCTTTAATTACTTGTTACTTTTATCTCTTATTCTCGTCCATATTTTTGGAAACTGCATTGTGGGTCGGGGGCTCGTAAGTAATCATTTCACTGTAAGGTTGTCGTATTCGGCACATGTAACTAATGAAATTTGATTTAATTTCATTTCATTTTAGACCGCTGCGCCACTCGGGAGCCCATATTAGCCTGCGTCTGTCTCTGTGTCTGCTCCTCAGCTTCTCAGGTTCTCTCTGTGCGCTCTACTAGCGTGACTGTAACACAGACCGCGTGTGTGTGTGTGTCTCTGCCTGTCTGTCTGATCTCTTGATAGGAGGGGTGTAAGGACTAGGCCTATCAGTCATGTCATAGTAATACAGTGGACTACTGTAGCCTGTACTAAAGATGATGACTTTCTCTGCATTAGCGAGGCAATTCACCCGAAAGGAGATGGATTGAAAAGGGATTTCCCACGGGCAAAAAAAAATACATTCAAATATATCTACTGTGACGTTATCTTGATCTTCCACCAACGCAAACAAAAATAGCTGTCACTTGAAGTTGAAGAATGTTACCAACAGACATAGCTTTTGGATGAAATGCACACATTTCCCATAATAACTATCATTAAATGACATAATTGATCTGTGKGGCTTAATTGATCAGGGGACATACATTTACTGTAGTTTCCTCATTTGTAAAACATCTATCATTCACTCATGATTCAAATCAAACAAACACTCAAATACAGAAAATTCTGTGAAATCCTAGTCACTGTGTTCAGTAAAGTATCGTACAGTATCCGAGAGAGATTCGGCGTTGGCTCCGTTCGTTTCATAGAGCAGGYTGGGACTAGAAACAAGCCTTTAAACGATTCCCTTATCAAAGCACTGTCCTGCAGGCTCCCTTCACCGTCGTCCCTTATAAAACATGCCACAGAAATGCTCTTTCAGGAATCAATAATCTTGTTCAAGAGAAGCACATGCTACGCTCCACTGCACTAATCAATAGAGGGCCAAATGTTATTGTTTCATCTAGTTTCTGAGTTGTACATGTTAATCCTCGCCCGTCAACTGGAATGTGCTCGTCGAACAGTGGCGGGTCCAGTGAATTATATGCGGCGATATGAGACATTTCAAATGGAAATTGAAAACGCCTTTTCGACTATGAAATTCTGCCGTACAAAGAAGACGTAAGACAGTGTTAAACTCCTAATATACTTTTCATCCTAATAGAACCCAGATGTTCTGTAGATTCTATATATTCCTCGGCGGACGGAGAAGTATTGCCGATATGCGTCATAAAATGGAGTCGGAAAGGACAATTTGGTATGAGTTACGTTCTCTAGAATCCCTACCCCCTTCATCATCGCTTGCGGTTATTTATGCCCGTTTGGGAGAATGAGGCCATATCAAGAGCATGCTGAAATGAAGATTAACAGACGGACCTGGATGACTGCAGACGGAAGCTTAATTCAGGCGTCCTGCCTGTGAGGCCAAGCGGCTGCCATCTGATGCTGGGGCCCAACCTGCCCACCTAACTGCCAAGGCCCTCTCCTCTACTCTACCAATCAATGATAATTAATGGGATAGCAGCTCTACCTCCCTGCACACTCTGTCAAAGAGACAGAGAGAGCCCTCTGCTCTCACATCCCTGGCCCTGGTCACAGTCCCATACATACACTACCGTTCAACAGTATGYAGTCACTTAGAAATGTATTTGTTTTTGAAAGAAAAGCACATTTTTTGTCCATTAAAATAACATCAAATGTATCAGAAATACAGTGTAGACATTGTTAATGTTGTAAATGACTATTGTAGCTGGAAACTGCTGATCTTTTATGGAATATCTACATAGGCGTACAGAGGCCCATTATCAGCAACCATCACTCCTGTGTTCCAATGGCACATTGTGTTAGCTAATCCAAGTTTATCATTTTAAAAGGCTAATTGATCATGAGAAAACCCTTTTGCAATTATGTTAGCACAGCTGAAAACTGTCGACCTGATTAAAGAAGCAATAAAACTGMCCTTCTTTAGACTAGTTGAGTATCTGGAGCATCGGCATTTGCGGGTTCGATTACAGGCTCAAAATGGCCAGAAACAAAGCACTTTCTTCTGAAATTCGTCAGTCTATTCTAGTTCTGAAAAATGAAGGCTATTCCATGCGAGAAATTGCCAAGAAACTGAAGATCTTCTACAACGCTGTGTACTACTCCCTTCACAGAACAGCGCAAACTAGCTCTAACCAGAATAGAAAGAGGAGTGGGAGTCCCCGCTGTGCAATTGAGCAAGAGTACATTAGAGTACATTAGAGTGTCTAGTTTGAGAAACAGATGCCTCACAAGTCCTCAACTGGCAGCTTCATTAAATAGTACCCGCAAAACACCAGTCTCAACGTCAACAGTGAAGAGGCYACTCTTCACTGTTGACATTTCTAAGTGACCCCAGACTTTTGACCGGTAGTGTACATACAGTATACATACCACTAATGGGCACTAGCTAGAGTAACTAGCCAGGAAAATAAAACCCTTTCTTGACCACGTTAAACATGGCAAATGCACTGCTATTTGGCTTGCTCGCTGCTGTTGGGTGGACGAGTTTGCATGACATGGATATCGCACTCAAGGATACATCAATCGCTGACGGAGGCAAGATCCTGTCTGCGCTGACCTTGAGTAGGAGGTGACGATGAAGAGGGGGGGAAGAGATGCCTGTTGCAGTGGAGTGGGAAGGGAGGGACGGAGGAAGGAAGGAAAGGAGGGATGAGGGGCATGTTAACTTAAAATGACACYACGACTAGGTTCCAGTTGAACAACGTTTACTAAACCGTATTTTCACAAAACATGGTTGCCATTGCACTCAGACCAGGTCCATCAACAGTGAGACTACCACCAGGCGTACTAATAACAGAGTGACAGCACCGTAGTGACAGAAATATAGGGATACTTAAAACATGAACTTAACAGGGCATACCCCTGAAGGAGAGACCTGAGTTGAGCTCCTCTGAGATATGAGACAGAGAAAAAGAGGGAGGGAGAGGTGGGAGAAAGAGGGATAGAGAGGGYAGTGGGCAGGTTGAGAGGGAAACCATATGGCTTCAGCACAAATGTATTAAACTATAAATCAGAAGAGAAACCAGTGGGCTACCAGGTGGGGTCGCCGATATTCTTCTCTAGGATTCTCTAGTTAGCTACCTCAGCAGCTCTWTACAATAGGGAGGGGAAGATGACAAATGACTTTATCTGCATTAGTTTATCTTATTGATGACGGAGGACTTCCAGTCTTCTCGACTGTCCCCCCATCCGCCACCAACCAGAGTCCAGGTTTCCACGCCAGAGTTAGTGATGCGTACAACGGCTAGAGCAAACGTAGGSAGCCATGGTGGATGCCTGTTTACTGTCAGCCTACGGCTGGCCAACATGTCGGTTATCATGATAAAGGCATTGCTGAGCCAGGATAGGAGATACGGCTTTTATTGTGTTACTAATGGTAGGAGATATGGGTGGGTGGTAATCTCATTGGTTGATTGATTGTATACATGCTGACCACACTGCTCGCAACGCGTGCGTGCGTGAGTGATGCAAAAATAAATGTACACCTACATGTTATTTAATCATTGCACACACACTGCTCGCGTTTGCGTCAACGAGCGTCTGCGTAGTCAGGCGCTAAAATACAACTTGGTTCTATTTGTGACGCTTGACGCGGTGCAAGTCCTGCCTCTCCCATCTCCTCATTGGTTTTTAGGAGCATATACAGTTGAAGTCGGAAGTTTACATACACCTTAGCCAAKTACATTTAAACTCAGTTTTTCACAATTCCTGACATTTAATCCTAGTAAAAATTCCCTGTCTTAGGTCAGTTAGGATCACAACTTTATTTTAAGAATGTGAAATGTCAGAATAATACTAGAGAGAATMATTTATTTCAGATTTTATTTATTTCATCACATTCCCAGTGGGTCAGAAGTTTACATACACTCAATTAGTATTTGGTAGCATTGCCTTTAAATTGTGTAACTTGGGTCAAACTTTCCGGGTAGCCTTCCACAAGCTTCCCACAATAAGTTGGGTGAATTTTGGCCCATTCCTCCTGACAGAGCTGGTGTAACTYAGTCAGGTTTGTAGGCCTCCTACGTGCTCGCACACGCTTTTTCAGTTCTGCCCACAAATTTTCCATAGGATTGAGGTAAAGGCTTTGTGATGGCCACTCCAATACCTTGACTTTGTTGTCCTTAAGCAATTTTTCCACAACTTTTGAAGTATGCTTGGGGTCATTGTCCATTTGGAAGACCCATTTGCGACCAAGCTTTAACTTCCTGACTGATGTCTTGCGATGTTGCTTCAATATATCCACATAATTTTCCTCCCTCATTATGCGATATATTTTGTGAAGTGCACCAGTCCCCCCTGCAGCAAAGCACCCCAACAACATGATGCTGCCACNCCCCCCCGTGTAATGTAACCAAACCCTTTTCCTTGCTTTTAACCCGCCATCTCCTACCCCCACTCTCCCGCCATAAGGAATTAGAGAGAATATAAATGGATCCCAAGGTCCAGGCAGACACAGGCATAAAGCCACTCAATGGGCTCCGTTGACTGGTGTTTACTTAAGGCCCGGGATATTAGCCTTTGTTAAATCTATCTCTGCGTCTGCCCCCTGAGCTTCTCTCTGTATGCTCTGCTAGCGTGACTGTAACACAGACGGTGTGTGTGCCTGTCTCTCTGATCTCTTGATAGGAAGGGTGTAACGACTAGCACTATGAGGGGTGTCATTGTAGTACAGTGGACTCTGGTTGACTACTGTAGGCCGTCCTGTAGAAGATGAGAGCCTCTGCATAAGCGAGGCGATTCGTCAAAAAGGGAGACGCATTCAAAAGGGGCAAATAAACGTGATCTTCCGCAACTTGTACTTTGGAAATTCTGTCGTCGTAAACCAAAATAGCTGTCAATTCAAGTTTCTAAGGATAATCATGACATGCCAAGGCATACAGAATGTATGGATGAACGCACACATTTCCCATAATAACTATCATTAAATGACATCATTGATCTGTGAGGCGTAATCGTTTAGGGGACATTATTTACTGTAATTTCCTCATTTGTATAACATCTATAATTCACTTATGATTCAAATCAGGCAAATACTCAAATCAAATACAGAATACTAGTGAAATCCTAGTCACCGTGTTCAATAAAGTACCATATCTGAGAGAGATTCAGCGTCGGCGCCGTTCATTCACAGAGCAGCATGGGAATAGGAACAGACCTTTAAACGGTTCCCTTATCAAAGCACGGTCCTGCAGGCTCCCCTCACCTTCGTACCTTATAAAACAAGCCATAGGAATGCTCTTTCGGGAATAAATCACTATGTTCAAGAGAAGCACATGCTACGCTCCACTGCACTAATCAACAGAGGGCCAAATGTTATTGTTTCATCTCCTGAGTTTTACATGCCGGTCCTCGCCGTCGACTGCCATGCGGTCGACAAACGGCGGCGGGCGGGTCCAGCAAAATATATGTGGCGATACGAGACATTTGAAATTGAAAACGACCTCGGACAAAGAAATTCCTTCATACCAAGAAGATGTAAGGCAGTGCTAAACTCATAATATACTTTTTCATCCTAATAGAACCCAGATGTTCTGGAGATTCTATATATTCCTCGGCGGGCGGAGAAGTATTTCCGATATGTGTCATAAAATGGAGTCGGGAAAGGACGAGCGTGGCAACAATTTGGTATGAGTTACGTTCCCTAGAATCCCTATCTCCTTCATCGCTGGCAGTTATTTATGCCCCCTTGGGAGAATGAGGCCATATCCAGAGCATGCTGAAATGAAGATTAATAGACAGTCCTGGATGACTTTAGATGGATGCTAAATTCAGGGTGGGGAGGGAGGCTGCCTGCCTGTGTGGCCAAGCGGCTGCCTTCTGATGCTGAGGCCCGGTCCTCACGCCTGCCTGCCAAGGCCCTTCCCTATAATCTACCGATCAATGATCATTAATGGTAGCGTGAGATAGCAGCTCTCCCTAACCTGCACTCTCAGTCACAGAGAGAACCTTCTGCTCTCACATCACCGGCCCTGGTCAGAGGCCCATACATACATATGCCATACGTAAGTACTCGTAATGGGCATTAGCTAGAGTAACTAGCCGGGAAAATAAAACCATTTCTCGACGACTTTAAAAAAGGTGCTGTTGGGTTTGTCCGCCGCCGTTGGTCAGACGAGTTTGCATGACATGGATATCGCACTCAAGGATACGTCAATCGCTGACGGAGGCTGGGCCCGATCTGCGCTGACCTTGAGTGGGAGTCGACAACGAAGAGGGGGGGTTGCAGTGGAGTGGTGAGGGAGGGAGAGCGGAAGGAAAGGAGGGCTGAGGGGACCTCTGATTGAGAGAGCTGAGATGAGCTCCTCTGAGATATGACAGAGAAAAAGGGGGGAGGGGGCAGAGTGAGAGAGAAGCCATATGGCCGCAGCACAAATGTATTAAACTATAAATCAGAAGAGAAACCAGTGGGCTACCAGGTCGGGCTGACGATATTCTCCTCTAGCTAGCTACCTCCTCTAGCTAGCTTCTCCTCCAGCTAGCTACCTCAGCAGCTCTTTACAATAGGAAGGGAAGATGACGAAAGACGTTCCATGGCTTTGTCTGCATTCGTTTCTATTTTTGATGACGGAGGACTTTAAGTCTCCCAACTGTCCCGCCATCAGCCACCAACCAGAGCCTAGGTTTCCACGCCAAAAGGTAGTGATGCATACAACGGCTAGAGCAAATACAGGCAGCAATTACTTTCAGCCTGTGGCTGGCCACCATGTCAGTTATAAGGATGAAGGCATGGCTGAGCCGGGATAGGAGATATGGGTGGGTAGTCGTCTCATTGGTTGATTGATTGAACGTATTAGATAATGAAGAGTGTTCGGCTGCTCCAGGCGTAGACAACATTAAATACATAGAAAATGATTGAGGATAAAAACACGAAAAAAAGCCTGGAGGGCTTATTTCAATTGTGTTTCTGACTCATGACACGCCGCCCTCTTGCTATTTCACCCAATATTAATTCTCAGTATCTTAATAACATAGTAGACCAAGAAACGGGACAAAGCCAGTGTGATTAACTGTTTGCCAAACCTAACGATCGCAACATAGGAGAAACCTATCACGCTCCAATCCAGTTAGCCTTAATCAATTAATCAATCTTCCGGACAGCTCCACTAGCCGTGCCGAGGCTGGACAAACTAGCGTTGTGATGCCCCACCGAGTGAGAGAGACATCCAAACCCCAGAAAGCCACTTGCCATCTGAAACCATCACGGCCAAGGCCAGCCATCGTTCACACCCCATCCCCACTCAGCGGCTTGACAGGAGGAGCGAAGGAGGGGGAGGATTAGAGTAGGAGGATGGGAGGAGGTAAGGGGTGTGGGAGGGAGGGAGGTTAAAGGCACTGAAGTGATGAGCCGTGGGTGCCCTACCTTGGTCTGGAGGTAGTGGGGGTAGTAGTATGTGTACTGAGGGTACATTGGTTGCTGTTCCAATCGCTTGCCCATGTAGCTGGAATCCTTAGCGCCGTGGCAGGGAATGGTTGCGCGGAGGCGGTCGGACGAGCGTTAGTAGTACTGGGGCTTGGCTCTCTGACTGTAGGTCCCTTATTTTTCCCGTCCACACTGGTGTCTTGTATCACTGCTGGTCCTCCGGAGAGCAGGCAGGGTTCGTCTGACGGAGAGTGGCTGGGAGAGGGGTTGCCTCTGTGGGGGTAGCTCCTGCCTGACGACGCCTTTTAGTTAAATCTCCTGGAGTGTTACAAACGGAAGCTGCTGCGTGTCCTGTCTGTCCCTCACTGGCTGGTGTCGGATAGTAACGCGTGAGAAGAGAGGTAGAGGAGGAAGAGGAGAAAGATGAGGAGGAGCAGGTGGCAGTGGCTTTAGGCAGTCCTGCAAACAAATTGCTGGCACAGGATAGTGTGGGAGAGGAGAAAAGGAAAGACAAGGAAAAGGGGGAGGATAGATAGATCACTTTTCTATTTAAGCTGTCTTGCTATAGCTTACCTCGCTCCTCGGTTTCAATCTCTCTCACACTCTCTGTCGCTCAATCGGCTGCTCTCTCTCACAGCTCTCTCTCTCTCTCTCTCTCTCTCTCTCTCTCTCTCTCTCTTTCTCTCTCTCCTCTGTAGTCTGATATCCCAGCTGCTCTGTGTTGTATTGTCGGACACAGGATATATCCTCAGCGGCGTGCTAACAGATACACTTTGGGAAGAGTCAGTATCAGGCAGGAACAAACCAAAGAAGCAATCTCAGTGTGTAACAGTTCAGCCAGAGAAGAGCAGATTACACAGAAACAATCCCAGCTCCTAATTGATATGGCACCAAGAAAAAAAAGAATCTCCACCGCTCCACTGGTTCAGAGAAGAAGAGAGAAAAAATATATAATGAGAAGCACAATGACAGTGTCCCAGGTGCCCAACAGACAGACAATCCAGAGAGTCTCCTGTCTGCGATCCTCCCTTTTCCTGCTCTTCTAAAATGTGTTCCTTGTTTCTTCTTGCCTGCTTCGCTCTCAGTCACTCCTCCCATCAGCCTGCCTCTCTCTCTCTCTCGCTCTCTCRCTCTCTCTTCCACACTGTAACAGGGCGGTAAAGGGGGCTCGTCCTGCACTGTGAGCTGACTGCCTCCTCCTTCCACAGCCGGTAGGAGGGACTTGAGTCGGCTCCGAGCAAGAAAGAGATCCAGACATAGACCAGGGGGCTGCAGTATTTCCACAGCCAGAGAAAGGAGCGGGGTGAGGGGGACGGCAGGCAGGCAGGCAGTAAGTAGCGTGTGGAGTCGATTCCCCCTACTGGCTGCCAAAGGACCTAACGCCTGGTTCAAACTCTCCTTCATCAATGTGGTCTGATTTTACTTCTGAACCAATCAGTAASCTTGAATATTACTCCATACCTTTATAAAACTATAAGACAACGCTAGGTTTTTCTTCTGGGTTCATTGGTTGTAGTCTGAAAAGGTATGTTTCAAGCATTCACTTTTCTCTTGGAAGTAAATGACACCGTCAGTAGCGACAGTATATCAACATCCTGTATCATTTAAATCAAATCAAATGAATTCAAATTGCATTGGTCACATAGACATATTTAGCAGATGTTATTGCYAGTGTAGTGAAATGCGTGTGTTCCTAGCTCCAACAGWGCAGTAGTATCTAACGATTCACAACAATACACACAAATCTAAAGTAAAAGAATGGAATTAAGAAATATAGAAATATTAGGATGAGCAATGGCGGAATACAGGCATCGACTAAAATACAGTAGAATASAGTATACCCTCCATATTGTTATGATGATACATCATAACAAATCAAAATGCAAATGTATTGTGCTTGTCAAATGCAAGCAGACAGACCTTTTTCCCCTGTGTAACCACAACAGACCAGCACTGAAAACCATTCAAATACAAAACGTGACTTAAGATCCTTCTAAATAATCCCCCTGGGTGCTTTGCCTCGACATAYGAAGCAACGTTTCCCAACATAGAACATTCTACCTGACCAATTAAGCTCTTCTCACTATGAAAAGACGACATAGAGAACACTTTCCACCCACATCAGATGTGCAGAGCATGTGGTCGTTCAGAGCGGGGAGACATCGCGTGGTGTTGGGGTAAAGAGTGCTTGAGGGAGAAAAAAAAAATCACTCTCTATATATACTACCAGCTACAAACTGACACAGTTCGATGCTATAATCTGCGTTGCGTCGAGCCTAAGAACAGCCTTAGCCGTGGTATACTGGCCACAGAATTCAGGGCTTGAACAACCCAGTWTACAGTATATATTATAAACTGGTTACCAATGTYAAATAAATGTTGCACCCATATACCACACCCTCTCGGGCCTTATTGCTTAAATATATGCCATTTAGCAGACTATTTTATCCAAAGCTACTTACAGGCATGCGTGTATATATTTWATGTACAGGTGGTCCAAGGAATCAAACCAACTATCGTGGCGTTACAAGGGCCAGGCTCCACCCACTACAGAGGACTATAGCATGACAGTGGAGTCCAGTGGACAGCAGCAGGATGGTACGGTCCTTCTCTTTGGCCAGCGAGAAACTTCAGCTGCACACACAGACTGTGGCTTAACCTATGAGTCCACAACTTCCTGGGCTTCAGTTTTCAGCCAACTCAATTAGCAAAATTCTCCTTGACTTCAGGGTGAGAAATGAACTGTAATTCTTTTTTATAAAAACACACGTGTTACGCAAAGCATTTTAAATGGCACAAACATATACAGATATGTCAAGCAATGCAACAGTTTCTGAGGGACAATTTARACAGACACACCGAACCCACGAGGGTGTTTTACCCTTATTAAACTTTTACGTTGACGTTTTCAGACCAAATTAACGATTTTCAGTGCATCACTTAAAAAATAGGTCCCAGCTCAATTATGCCACATTTCGCACATTGATTTCTAATAGCAATTTGTGTCCTCATTCAACCATGTATTTTGGTTTACAGTAGAATACATGATCATGAATGTGGGCCGCATGCATGCAGGCTAGTGGGCAGACTGAATCAATACTAGCATCCCACAGATAGAAACAAAGCAGCGAGAGAGAGAAAGGCTATGGCGTGTGGAAGAAAACATAATTATCAGAAAGGCCGCTTTTATCTGTGGAAAAGAGATTAGGCAGATATCGATTGTGGATTAGCAGATTAACAGCTCCAGGACAGAAGGACTGGCAGGGCAGGGTTACTCACCGAATGGAGGGAGAGAAAGAAAGAGAGAGGGTGGGGGGGGAGAAAGAGAGCAGTCTGACATTTTGTGTGGTCATATCTACTGCCTCAGTGCATACCTTCACAAATAACTCCTCAAGATTGACACGTTAACAGMTATCTAATTGTTAGTGCCATTAAGGGGTTTGGGACTTCAATTGAGACTCAAGACTTACTTGGAACAAGGCAGATACCCTGGACTAATGTTGACGTTTTATACGGGAGCCTTCAATGGCTCACGACTGCTTACGTGGGRGGGTTTGCAAATAAGGCCCAACTTTCATCCAACTATTCTGCCCTGTATTTCATTCCATCATAGCAAAAGGAAGAGTGCAGATGAATGTGGACGTGCCAGTTCTGCCTCGACACTGGTAGGGGCTCTGGGATGAATCAGTGGACTGACGTCAGTTTGAGGACAGGGGTGACATGAAGCCAGCTGTTTCATCATGGAGAAATCAACAGGGATGGAAGGCTGGTGTTTTGTCTCTTTGTGATGCAAAGGTACCCCACCCTGGTTCACACACATAGGCGTGTACATGCACACACTGGAACTCACACACACAATGTGAGCGTGCACGCACGTGCTCAAATGCACACGCTCGAACGCACACAAGCTAACACACACAAAAAACACACGCCCTGATTCATCTCTGCAGCTTCCAGGATGACAGAGCTGGAGAGGAGGTGAAGGGAAGGATGGCCATATGGAAACACCACAGTCTGAACTCTGAAATGTGAGGTGTGAGCAGAGAGAGACGCGGCCATAACATAACGCAGGCTAGAAGAGGTTGGAAGTGGACCACACAGACAGACTGAAGTTGCCACGCATTGTGCAGTGAGTTATCTCTGGGATATGAAGTGAAAAGAGAGGATACATTGCATTCAGAAAATATTCAGACCCCTTCCCCTTTTCCACATTTTGTTACGTTACAGCCTTGTTCTAACATGTATTCAATTATTATTTGTTCCTCATCAATKTACACACAATACCCCATTGTGACAAAGTGAAAACATATTTATTTTTTTGTTGCAAATTTATAATAAAAAAAAAACAGAAGTACCTGATTTACATACTGTACGTATTCTGACCCTTCGCTATGAGACTTCAAATTGAGCTCAGGTGCATCCTGTTTCCATTGATCATCCTTGAGATGTTTCTACAACTTGATTGGAGTCTACCTGTGGTAAATTCAATTGATTGGACATGATTTGGAAAGTCACACAAACCTGTCTATATAAGGTCCCACAGCTGACAGTGCATGTCAGAGCAAAAACAAATCCATGAGTTGAAAGGAATTGCCTGTCGAGCTCCGAGACAGGATTGTGTTGAGGCACACATCTGGGGAAGGGTACCAAAACATTTCTACAGCATTGAAGATCCCCAAGAACACAGTGGCCTCCATCATTGTTAAATGGAAGAAGTTTGGAACCACCAAGACTCTTCCTAGAGCTGCTGCCTGCAAACTTGAGCAATCGGGGGAGAAGGCCTTGGTCAGAGAGGTGACAAGAACCCGATGGTCACTTTGACAGAGCTCCAGAGTTCCTCTGTGGAGATGGGAGAACCTTCCAGAAGGACAAGTATCTCTGCAGCACTCCACCAATCAGGCCTTTATGGTAGAGTGGCCAGACGGAAGCCACCTCTCAGTAAAAGGCACATGACAGCCCACTTGGTGTTTACAAAGGCACCTAAAGGATCTCAGACCATGGAGAAACAAGATTATCTGGTCTGATGAAACCAAGATTGAACTCTTTGGCCTGAATGCCAAACATCACGTCTGGAGGAACCTGGCACCATCCCTACGGTGAAGCATGGTGGGTGGCAGCATCATGCTGTAAGGATGTTTTTCAGTGACAAGGATTGGGAGACTAGTCAGAATCGAGTGAAAGATGAACAGAGCAAAGTACCGAGAGATCCTTGATGAAAACCTGCTCCAGAGCGCTCAGGACCTCAGACTGGGGCTAAGGTTCACCTTCCAACTGGACAACGACCCTAAGCACACAGCCAAGACAACGCAGGAGTGGCACCGGACAAGTCTCGGTATGTCCTTGAGTGGCCCAGACAGAGCTCGGACTTGAACCCGATTGAGACCTGAAAATAGCTGTGCAGCGACGTTCCCCATCCAACCTGACAGAGCTTGAGAGGATCTGCAGAGAAGAATGGGAGAAACTACCCAAATACAGGTGTGCCAAGCAAGGTTTTACCTAAGAAGACTCGAGGCTGTAATCACTGCCAAAGGTACTTCAACAAAGTACTGAGTAAAGGGTCTGAATACTTATGTAAATGTCATATTTCCTATTTTTTTTTATATACATTTGCAAAGAATGTTTTAAAAAACAGTTTTTGCTTTGTCATTATGAGGTATTGTCTGTAGATTGATTAGGGAAAAAACCACTTAACCCATTTTAGAATAAGGCTGTAATATAACAAAATGTGGAAAAATTGAAGGGGTTTCAATACTTTGCGAATGCACTGTCGATGGTTCTCCCATGGTGCAAAGTGATGACAGTCTCCTCTAAACAACCCAGATGACAACCATTAATAGCAACGCTCTCCTTAGTCATCGACTTCATTGTGAGAGGAGACATTACTTCTCGAGAGTAGACCTGACTTTAATGCCATTGCCAACATGTTTTATTGGCATTACGAAAATGACCAAATTATAGCTACATTCACAGGCAAATCTATATGGGAAAGTAAAATGACATGCTAAGATACTGTATATTTTCTTTGATTGCCAGAGATGTTTGAGTGTTCCGTAAATACTTTAATACCTGCCCTTTTGTGTTTATTGACCTGTTTATCTGACTCTGATGGAATGTCCTACTAATATCCCTGAATCCACACTGAGAAGAGACAGGAATGAGATAGAGAGCTACAAAGAGTGGGGAGTCAAAGCAGAACAGACACTACTACACTCCCCCAGAATTCCTAGAAGGTCTCTATTGACAACCAAGACCGAGACTCCCCGGCTACTCAAGCAACAACTTCTCTATGAGTGACACATTATTCACAGGGCTCGGTACAAACAAGAGGCTCCCATGTCTTTCCATTGGACGGTCGTAGGCGTTTCCTAGAACTGACCAGATGCTTGGAATTTGAGGGAGCGCCGGGTACCGAGCCAAGGAAGGGTGATGGGAGAGGGGGTGGGAATGAGGGYAGCAGCACAGGGCCTCGTAATTCGCGGAAAAACACTGCAGACGTTGACAGAGGTTCTACTGGGAGCTCGAGAACCTGACCTCCGCGAGTGCCCAACGTTGTTGTTCTGCATTACTCCCCTTCCTGTGACTCATTTACTGCCATCCAAGGAAGCCAAGGAGAAGAAGGCGGAGGTCTCCCAGCACCAACGAGTAAGAAACCTGAGACCTATGAAAGGTAGAGTAACTATTGCAGTTAGAACTCCCTCTCTTTCGTTCTCTGATTAGGAGGTTCTCAGAATAACCTGAGCTGTTATGAATGATCTTGTACTGAGAAAGGAGGCCCGGGGCTAAGCTGTGTGTGTGTGTGTGTGTGTGTGTGTGTGTGTGTGTGTGTGTGTGTGTGTGTGTGTGTGTGGGGTGTGTGTGTGTTGTGTGTGGTGGTGCTGTGTGTTGATGTGTGTTGGTTCATGAGTGCTTGCTCATGCGTGCATGCGTGTGTCCGAGAGTCCGTGATCCAGAGTGTGTGAGTTTATGTGAGTCATGTCAGCTGGCCTGCAGCTGTGGGCTTGTGTGAGGTACTGTATCACCACAGTCAGAGAGACCGTAGTATGTGAGGGTCAGTTTGTTCTGACACCACCATGTGCCGAGGAGTGAAGTGCCATTCAGCACTGTTCCAGGATCAGATTTCCTTGCCCTAATCCTAACCTTAATCCTAATTTAACACACATAGGCTGGAGGCAAAAACCTATAATCCAATAGCCATGAAGCAACCTGAGGGGCACTCGGTTCAGAGTGTCATAGGGGYCGTGTGGGGTTGCTAGGGACATGGCTGGGGCTGGCATGGCTGAGGTGGTGTGAGATGGCCAGGTGGGAAGAGAGACAAAGAGCAGGGGTTTAGAGAGGTTCTCACTAGATGGCCAAGCTGCAAAGTCAAAATTGGTTAGATAGTACAAATTTATGAAAACAAACAAGTTAGGCTTAAGCATAAGTKTAGCAGTGTGGTTAAGGTTAGGTTTCAAATACATTTTAAGAAGATAAATTGTAGAAGTAGGCTGGGCTTCCGACTGTAACTTGGCCAGTTGGTGACGGCCATTTAGAGAGGGTAATGACAGGGGTCATTCCCTCGCTATTTGAGACATGCCTGAAGACAACAGTGAATAAAAGTGGAGAAATGTAGCTGTGAAATGACCAGGATGAGGTGGGCGGACAGCAGTGAGGTGGTAAAGCTCCGTCAAGCCATTTTGGAATGAGGTGGAATGACAAAACATCACAGTTGAATGAGAATAGAGAGCGAGAGAGAGTCCCATTCGGAGGGGAATGTTTCAGAAAGGTAAATGGAGCAGAACCTTATTCCAGCCGTCGACTAACTAAAACTCCCCTTGTGTCTCATTGTCTGCATGCAAAGTATCAAAGCCCAGCAGAGAGTCTGTGGCTGGGTGGAACAATGGCAAAAAAAATCTATAATAAATGAACATCCTCGCCTTTCTTGCACTTAACAGTCGCACGTCTTTTTTTAACGAGCACTGACTTTGCTAATAGCAGCTTTATTGAAGAAAAGTTGACTTACTATGACTGTGATACGTGGTTGTCTTACCTAGCTACCTTATGACGAATGATCTAACTGTAAGTGGCTCAGGATAAGAGCATCAGCTAAAGGACTGAATTGTCATATGTAAAGATATGCACATGTATGWCTATGACGATTAAAAGCATAACCGTTCGTCTCATAATATTAGCCAGTCCAATGTACACTAGTGTAAAAAATTCAACAGTGATATTTTCCCGATGAATTGAGGCTCCAATAGAATCTGACACCACATCCGAGTAGTATGCATTCCTTTACAGAAAAACATTGGCTTCATGCTTGACGGATTTATTTGCCTTACCGAGACATCACATCAGACGACAAAAGCAATCTACGGAGACCCAAAACGTACGTTACATACTACTGTGAACTGTGAACTTCACTTTATACACCTTCCCAAGAGCCATTTCCATAGAACACCATCATAAAACATAGGCTAGGTACAGCGTTATTCTAGTGAGACATTGTGGAGGCTGGTAAGCGACTCCGTAGCGATGCATTGAGATACCAGAGGAAAAGGTTGGGGGGTTGACGCACTTAGAGATTGCATCCGTGGTGACGGCGGCGGGCGGGCGCCTGTATAATTAGTGCTGCTGAAGTCATCAAAGAGAGCRGGTAAATGGAGCAGAACGTCTCCTACAAAACCAAAGCTCTACATTTCCTTTCACACAACAAACTAACGATCGCTGCGTTGAAACGAGCAATGTGGCAACGTGACAAAAAACACATACCAGACCTGGGTTCAAATACTATTTGAAATCATTTCAAACTACGTTATTTGTGCTTGATGAGCTGACAGTACCTGGAGTAATGGACCAATAGAGTAGTCACAAAAGTGCAAACCCTGGCCATCTGGCACCACAGACAGGCTATAGCAAACGCTCAAAGTATTTTTGAAAGATTTCGAATAGTATTTGAACCCAGGTCTGCATCAAACTGGATCTGCTGGAGACTGCAGAGCGGTTGAGATATTTCCCATAATTCCATATGTCAATATTGTGTGCCTTGGTAGTAAGCCTAGGACTTGGTTTGGTTGTACGATTGGGCACTGGTTCTATTCCATTGAGCTGGATATTTCACAGAGGTAACCAAAGGTTCAATAATGTGTCAGGAGTACAGTGATGGTGGTGTGCCTACACGGAAGTGAACCATCAAGCTCTTGTCCTATAACAACACGAGTTGAAGAAGTGATTTCCTGGTGCRACATCAACACATTGTGGAATGTCCAAAAATAAGAAAGTGGAGAATCATGGGAAAAAAATTCCCTGCAACAATTCAGCTCATTTCTAGAGTAAAAACYATCCAGCAACAACTGTAGTTCAGCTAAAGTACATTTCATTACATTCTCCTCTGCTTCCCCAGCAGAAGGAAGTCAGACACAGCAATGGGGCGAGATGGCTGAAGAACCTGGTCATTACTTACAGTAACAAGGTGTGTTGCTTAACGTCTTCTCTGCTTCCCTCACGCTATGCTGTCTGTATCAGTCAGTCAGTCCATGGAGAGGGAGGCACCACCCACAGACCAGGCCCAGAACAATGCACCTGGAAGCTCTGAACACAGTAGAGCAGCTGGGAAGTGCAGATGTGAACACACAACTGAGCCTGCGAGCTGTGTGTGTCTATGTGTGTGTGTGTGTGTGTCTATGTGTGTGGGTGTGTGTGAGTGAGTGCGAGTGTTCCTGCTCCCATGCGTGCATGTCTGTGTGCATGCATGCGTGTGTGTGTACATGTGTGAACTGTACGTGTGTGTGTGTGTGTCGGTGGCCTCACAGCTTCATTAGAGAGGAGACCTTATCAGCTCTTTCATTTCCATAAGGTTCATGTACAAACATCACTTTTATGCTCATATTGTAGGTTGCGCTGGAGGAGCAAATAATCAGGGGTAATGTTTTACAGATGTTTTGGGTGTTTTTAAGTTGATACTAAAGCCCCCAAGCAGCTTCAATTCTCATATGAAAATCCATCGGTGTGTGTGTTCCCGCTCCCACCCGTGTGTGTCTAGAACCAGACTGAACTGTCATGAATTAAGGGGTAATATTTTACAACCCTGGCTATGAGATGAGTTATGTTCCCTGCTCAGCCTAGTCACAGACTAATCACAGAGAGGGACAGAAACAGGTGCAACACGATCCACTGAACAACAATTTCACAGACAAGGTGTCTTCGAATCCTCCATTACATATCACAATATGGCTGTGATATGATCTTTTAGCAATAATTGGTCTTTTGACCATTGAAATCAGATCTTTTGCCCATAATTGCCTAAGTGACAGTACTACCATGTAAAGCTGAGGCCTCACATCATAGTAAGAAGACAAGACGTTCATTTCTTTGCCCAAAGATTCCACCATCCGCCTAACTGAATCCTGTTGCATGTTCACCACAAACATCCACCATTGGGTTTAACATTTAATATCAACCATGGGTGACAGCTTAATGAAGATTGGTGGAACACCGCAGCGAGGAATTTGCAAAGCCCGGCTCTTAGGCAATAGGAAATGAAACGTATGGGGTTTCGATGGCTGGCAGATTCTGATTATTCGTGTGGTCTCGGGCTCCCAATCCTGTGGATGGCTTTTCATYTTTAATAGTAGCAAATGCCAACGTATGGTCACACCAGGAAATGTGTTTAAGGTGGAACATCCACCAAACATTCATCTAGAAGTGTCAACGTTCGCCGGTACTTTAGCACAAGTTGGTTGTGATATAGAAAGCTGGGACCACTCCTATTGTGAAACAAGCTTCATTTAATCAAATGAATTATAATGCATACATAAACAGCGTACCATGTGTCGTAGTAATTAGGGATGCATGATATATCGGTGAACATATCGGAATCGGKCGATATTAGCTAAAAATTCCAACATCGGTATCGGCCCGATGTCTAGTTTAACGCCGATGTTAAAAACCGATGTCAAWGCTACCGTGCATCCCTATATGATGTAGGTATATGATGTAGCGACGCCCCGTAAGATTTTGCACTACACGTGCAACACAGCATTCCTAACCCAGCCCACAATGTCTTCTGTGTGGATCGAACAGTCAACAAGTCGAGGAGTAAGAACATTTCAGCGAGACAACTCAAAGGCGAAATCCATTAAAGCCAAGATAATGGATTTCATTGCCCTTGACAATCAACCGTTCTCTATCGTGGGTGATGTTCTCTTTCGCCGACTGATCGTGCGGCGGTACACACTACCAAGTGCACTATTTTTCAGATGTTGCCCTACCGGAGTTACACAGTAATAGCGTCACTGCTATTAGCTTCACAACATACTATGGAACGCCGTTTGGGTCTTTGCGTGTCAAAAAAGATACAGTAGCACTGTCAAAGCTGTATAAAAAAGTCTGCAAACAAGCAAACACAGGCCATGAACGATGTGTTGACAATACCGCGTTAGTAATAAAGCATAATTTGTTCGACCGCAACTTCTGGGATAGCTAGCTTTAGCTTGGTACCTAGCTAGCACCAATACAACCAGCCTGACAACAATGACCAGTAGAAACTGCAGTCATTTTCGTTATTCTTAGCAATGATTTAGGAATCCTTGTGAGTAAGTATTAGCTAGGTTGCCACTTGTTGTTCGCCTATTGAAATTGAACTTCAGTTCATGAAAATAAATAGCTAGCCAGCTACTTAACCCTGTTGCCCAAAGCTAATGTTATAAGCAGCCAGCTAGCTTCATCTGGCTAGTGACGCTCGACCGGACCATTTATGTGTTGTGAAGCTAGCCACAATAAGGATTAGGCACAATAGTGGAATTTGCGGTTTGCCTTCAAAATAAAAGAATATCATTGCCCGTGATGCAAATGAATACAAATAGTATAATTATGCCATACTTTTATTTTGACCGGACCATTTATGTGTTGTGAAGCTAGCCACAATAAGGATTAGGCACAATAGTGGAATTTGCGGTTTGCCTTCAAAATAAAAGAATATCATTGACCGTGATGCAAATGAATACAAATAGTATAATTATGCCATACTTTTATTTTGAAGGCTAACCGCAAAGTCCACTATTGTGGCTAATCCTTATTGTGGCTAGCTTCACATAGATGGGTCCGACCACCATTAATCAAATAAGAACTGTCTTATAAATTAGGGTTATTTCAGATGATGACACCTAGCTATATAGTTAGCTAGCTAACTATAGCTATTGAAAAAGATTATGTCGTTTTGCTATGTTTTTGGGAAGAACATTGTTTGCATCCATTTRTTATGACCAGCACTGTAGGTGRGCGAGACTWTACCAGCATCATAGCATACGTATCGATGAATCATTGTGACAAATGAAATACGAGTGATAGTGTAATCAATMTGTAATAACTATGTAAAAAATGTATGAAAATTATTATTATGTGARGTGCAGTCATATTCAGGTCCTGATTGGTCAAATAGTGTTATCTGACACATCAAATAGTGTTTTTTGACACGCAAAGACCCAAACYGCGTTCCWTAGAAATCCTGGTTGAGAATGAAGCGACTGAACAAATGAACAATGAAACAGCACAGCAAGTAAGTGAAAYAAATAGGTTTTGATTATGTTTTACTGGTAATGGGGACATACGTAAATGCCCCAAAAATAACTTTTAGGTCAGTGTGGTGTGTGTAACCGTTATTTAACTAGGCAAGTCAGTTAGGAGCAAATTCTTATTTACAATGACGGCCCGGACGACGCTGGGCCAATTGTGCGCCACCCTATGGGACTCCCAATCACGGCCAGATGTAATACAGCCTGGATTCGAACCAGGGACTGTAGTGACACCTCTTGCACTGAGCTGCAGTGCCTTAGACCACTGCGTCCATGTGTGTGTGTTAACTATTTAACTGTGCTAGAATGCTTAAAAGGCCCCAAAAATGTTAAATATTGGTTATTGGTATTGGGGTTTTTTGGCAAGGAAAATATTYGATATCGGTATCGGCCAAAAATGTCATATCTGTGCATCACTATTAGTAATTGCAGTTTAATTGCCAAAGTCTATAGAGCGGTTGAATTGAGCAATAAGGCCCAAGAAGGTGAGGTATATGGCTAATATACCACGGCTAAATTCTTACGTACAACGCAACGCAGAGTGCCTGGATACAGCCCTGGCCATATATCACAAACCCCTGAGGTGCCTTATTGCTATTATAAACTGGTTACRAACGTAATTAGAGCAGTAAAAATAAATGTTTTGTCATACCCGTGGTATACGGTCTGATATACCACGGCTGTCATCCAATCAGCACTCAAGGCTCGAAGCACCCAGTTTATAAGGGGCTGAATCAACTGTTCATTCAGGTCGTAGGCAATGTCCTCTACTGCAGTTGTATAACACATTCATAAGTGCTTATCAGACAATACCCATTATCATTGAAATAAATCAGTTGATAAAGAATAGATACAGCCAAGATAAGGGTAACATCATACAAATGATTAAGTACAAATAAAAACAATCCAAATTATTCTCGACAAATTCCTAGTAGTATATTGAAAACACGTCAATTTCACACACCATTGCATCATAATACTTATGTATCCATTTTCACTAACAATCTACAGTATTTACCGTGGATATGTGAGAGAGCACCTCAGTTATTTTAATGGTTAGATAGATTTCCCCCCAAAAAACACTGAAATTGGCCATTATCCGATAATTACTTAATAACAATTTGGCAGTACTAATTCAGCAACTCAACAGCACTGAAAACTCTGTGTTAATGTAAGGATGGAGTGGGCGAAGTGGTCCGATAACACACACACCTATGTGCACAGTGCACATGCATGAGCGTACGCACAACCACACACACACCCACCACACACACACACACGCAAACACTCACACACACTCAGTCACTCTAGCTCAATGTAAACTGTTGAGGCAATTTAAAGAAGCCTTGGCYGCCTGTTAATGGTTTGTCACAGTCTAACGGGTTTAGATCACTCACAATGGAGTGGGGGGCGCTAAGCCCCATAGCTCACGGTTAATTGTTCAGAACCTGATTCTCTGAGAGTTGCTGTCTGTCTGAGGAGGGGCCCATTAGAGCCGTCCTGCGGCCGTGACAAAGGCCATTGCCTGACTTTATGAGGACAGAGCTGCTGTTGCTACAGCGGTCAACAAGCAGGGAGATGAGGGARATTCAGGACTGCTAGGAGAATAATACATTGTGATCCGGCGACATCAGGATTAACACGCCACGGCAAGTGACTCGAATGTGCATCGGACAKAAATGGGCCAAGTAGCTGACTAATAAGACTACTAAACAAGCTATCAAATGAATAAGGCCTTAGAGAAACAAWAATAATATATAATCTCAATAGCAAAAAAAATGTCAGTCTGAAAGAGCCCTCTAATGACGCAGTCATGCCTGAAAAGCTTTGCTGAATGGCTACATGTTCAGGAACTTGACCCAGAATATGTTTGACAATTTCCTTTTAATTAGACCTTGTAGACAAGACTAATTTCAACTGCCATCCAGAGAGCTACATTAATTACTGTGACAAAGTCCATTCTAGGCGACGATGAATCACAGCAGCATTTGGAACAACAGGCTCCATTCAGAATAACTGATAAAACACAGTCACACGAAATGTAAGCTACAGTAAGTCTTTAAAAAACTCTCCTACCCACTCACTCACTCACTCACACACACATTCCCTCTGTCCCTCATGGGTCCACTCTGGTCTCTCCTGCTGGGTGATTCACAGATGGTCTGGGCTCGGCTGGAGCAGGGCAGGCAGGCGGCCCGTTCCACGGACACGCTGCTCACAACAGAGGCAGGCAGGTCATTTATTCTGCAAAATGACTGTGTCATCTGTCAGCCTTTATAAACAAGTGTTTGTGATTATGGGCAATTTAGCTAATCACAACAGTGAGGGATGTGCCAAAGACCAAGAGGCCTCACAGAAGTGACAGCACGTCGGGTTGCGCTGAGCCCAAGCCACACCTAAGGCGGATCCACGTGACATACAATTGAAGTCGGAGGTTTACATACACTTAGGTTGGAGTCATTAAAACTGTTTTTCAACCACTCCACAAATTCTCTGTTAACAAAACTCTAGTTTTGGCAAGTCGGTTAGGACATCTACTTTGGGCATGACACAAGTCATTTTACAACAATTGTTTACAGACAGATTATTTCACTAATAATTCACTGTATCACAATTCCAATGGGTCAGAAGTTTACATACACTAATTGACTGTGCCTTTAAACAGCTTGGAAAAATTCCAGAAGATGATGTCATGGCTTTAGAAGCTTCCGATAGCTAACTGACATCATTTGAGTCAATTGGGGTGTACCTGTGGATGTATTTCAAGGCCCACCATCAAACTCAGTGCCTCTTTGCTTGACATCATGAGTAAAACAAAAGAAATCAGCCAAGACCTCAGAAAAAAATGTGTAGACCTTCACAAGTCTGGTTCATCCTTGAGCGGTCAGGACCCGGTGCGAGAAACAGTCAAATAAGCTCCAGAACCCAGAAGATGAGCAGACACAGCAGTACTAGAGATGTGGTTTAAAAAGAACAAAATCTTCAGGCAAAGAAACTAAATCCACAATGTCCAAAAATAAAGCCAAGAGGCACAAAAATGGAAATCCTCCAAAATACAAAAGAAACTCCACAAATGGTAAAAAACAGCAGGGAAAAACAAACCTCAAAAGACTACTCAAATAATACACAAGAACTAAACCAGAGAACCTCTGGAAAATCCAACAAGAGAAATATCTGTATAAAACAAGGCTTGGGCTGGGGCTGGTGCTAACTTACAAACACTGAGCAAGGAACTGAGGAACACACAGGGTTTAAATACTAACAAGGGAACGACCCACAGGTGCAAACAATAATTAGAGCAAAAAAAAACAAAAGGTACAAAAAAGGCAATGGGGACATCTAGTGACCAAAACCCGAACAGTCTTGGCCAAAACCTGACAGGAGCAATTTCCAAACACCTGAAGGTACCACGTTCATCTGTACAAACAATAGTACGCAAATATAAACACCATAGGACCACGCAGCCGTCATACCGCTCAGGAAGGACACGCGTTCTGTCTCCTAGAGATGAACATACTATGGGCGAAAAGTGGCAAATCAATCCCAGAACAACAGCAAAGGACCTTGTGAAGATGCTTGGAGGAAACAGGTACAAAAGTATATATCACCAGTAAAACAAGTCCATATATTGACATAACCTTTAAGCGCCACAGCTAGGAAGAAGCCACTGCACCAAAACCGCCATTAAAAAGCCAGACTACGGTTTGCAACTGTACAAGGGGACAAAGATCACACTTTTTGTAGAAATGTCCTCTGGTCTGATGAAACAAAAATAGAACTGTTAGACCATAATACCATCGTTATGTTTGGAGGAAAAAGGAGAGCTTGCAAGCCGAGTAACACCATCCCAACCATGAAGCACCTGGTGTGCGCATCATTGTGTGGTGCTTTGCTGCAGGAGGCACTGGTGCACTTCATGCAGGAGGGCTGGTGCACTTCACAAAATAGATGGCATCATGAGGAAGGAAAATTATGTGGATATATTGAAGCAACATCTCAAGACATCAGTCAGGAAGTTAAAGCTTGGTCGCAAATGGATCTTCCAAAGGACAATGACCCCAAGCATACTTCCAAAGTTTTGACAAAATGGCTTAAGGATAACAAAGTCAAAGTATTGGAGTATCCTATAGAAAATGTGTGGGCAGAACTGAAAAACGTAGCGGGAGCAAGGAGGCCTACAAACGTGACTCAGTTACCCAGCTCTGTCAGGAGGAATGGGCCATAATTCACCCAACTTATTGTGGGAAGCWTGTGGAAGGCTACCCGAAACGTTTGACCCAAGTTAAACAATTTAAAGGCAATGCTACCAAATACTAATTGAGTGTATGTAAACTTCTGACCCACTGGGAATGTGTTGAAAGAAATAAAAACTTAAATAAATAATTCTCTCTACTATTATTCTGACATTTCACATTCTTAAAATAAAGTGATGATCCTAACTGACCTAAGACAGGGAATTGTTACTAGAATTAAATGTCAGGAATTGCGAAAAACTTCCGACTTCAACTGTATGTGACCTTCTGCCTCTATACTAATGACAACARGGGCTATTTTCTGACAACCAAGAGGTTGATTTCCAGTGTGAGAAGGGAGCATTGRAGGACAACTAGGATAATTAGATACTTACAGCATACCATTTTAAAATGTCCAACTTGATTTACCCTAACGAAAAATGTATAACCCCCTATGTTTTTTACTTGAATTATAATCCACATAACACTTCACATTCCATGTTCCTGTAGGATTATTTTCTTGCTGTAGCAAACTGGCTCAAATGAAGATCCTGCATCTGTACAGAGCTGGCAGGTCAGCCAATAGCACACAATTCCACAGGCACTGGCTTTTTGTTCTCTGAGAGAATTGTTAGAGCATGTGTCTGTGTATACTGTATGTATGTGTGTGTCCTTGTGTGTGCTTGTGCATGCACAATGTATGAGTAGAGAAGAGCTCTGCTACAGTATCCTATGTGTCAACACAATGTGGACAGGCCTGAAGGCCCACATTCAACAAGTTCTCCCATGTACATATCCTATCACAACAGATCATTGGCCTCTGGTTCAGTAATCAGTAAAGAGGGCTCAAGTCACAAACATATAGACAGTACTCACATGCAGTCACAAACACAGATACGCACACACACACATCTTTAATCTAAGATAGCAGACGTTTTACGGACTCCTGACCAATATTCAGTGTTTTTTTCCGCTGACTTTTTATTTGTACATAATGTCTCCGACATAATTRCCTATGACTGAAAACCGCTTCTGGAGATCAGAACAGCGATCACTAACCTTGATTTGGATGACKATTTCTACTTCAACGAGTCGGCAGCCCTGGACGTTCTGCTTACTCCGGCCCTAATGCCCAGGACTCGAAAGACTGAATATACCAAACATTAGGAACACTTTCCTAATATTGAGTTACTTTCCTCAATTGGTCGAGGCATGGAKTATACAAGGTGTCGAAAGCGTTCCACAGGGATGCTGGTCCATGTTGACTCCAATGCTTCCCACAGTTGTGTCAAGTTGGCTGGATGTGCTTTGGGTGGTGAACCATTCTTCATACGGGAAACTGTTGAGCATGAAAAACCCGGCAGCGTTGCAGTTCTTGACACAAACCGGTGCGCCTGGCACCTACTACCGTACCCCGTTCAAAGGCACTGAAACCTTTTTGTCTTGCCCATTCACCCTCTGAAAGGCACACAACACACATCCATGTCTCAATTCGTGTCTCCCTTCTCTCCTGCCTTCATCTGCTTCTCTTTAACAGATGGGTATTGGCGACCGCATTATTAATAGAACCGTCTAAGAGCAAACCTGTCTCTTTCCCCGGTTTCCCCCTTCGCTCCTGTTCACACCTTCCCTCTCCCTCATCCCGCCCCGTGGTCCCTCCCTCCCGCCCGCCACCTCTACTCCCCCCCTCATCCCTTCCCTCTCCCCTCCTCTTCCCACCCCCCCTCGCCCAATCAAGGCGTAAAAACCCTTCTTTAACCTGTATCCTCCCCTTCATCTACACTGATTGAAGTGCATTTAACAAGTGACATCAGTAAGGATCAAATCTTTCTCCTGGATTCACCTGGTCAGTCTGTGTCAAAAGATGAAGCCGGAGGGATGGATGCCATTTTACTGGCTTTTAACCAACCGTGCTATTTTGTTAGTTTTTTCGCATCGTTTGTAAATCATTTTGTACATAATGTTGCTGCTACCGTCTCTTATGACCGAAAATAGCTTCTGGAAATCAGGACAGCGATTACACACCTCGATTTCGACAAATAATTTTCTTTAATGAGTCGGACGGGAAGGAATACTCCAAACACCAAAACAGGCCCTCATCCCGGTCATTCGCTGGAGAAAGAAACTGAGATTTCACGGGAAAGAAGATCGGGGTGGCTTGTGAGGATCAGGTGATGAGTTGGCTAATCTGACTTTGCCACGCATGGCCAACTTCAATCGCTGGAAATAAATGGGACGAACTGAAAGCACGTATAGCCTACCAACAGGACATTAACCTTTTGTCAATAGGGGGAGCTGTTAGCATTATTTTTTTTTACATTTCAAATAAACTGCCTCGTACTCAATTCTTGATCGTACAATATGCATATTATTGTTATTATTGATAGAAAAACAGTCATAGTTTCTATAGAGTTGAAATTTTGTCTCTGAGTGGTACAGAACAATTTCTACAGCACTTTTCATGACAGGGTTCAGATTTCAGAAATTTTTACCTCTGATCTGGGTCTGTTTATAGGCCACAGTGAATGCTATGAAGAAACCGACACTGCCTACGTCTTCCTCTGGGTGTCTGTACGTCATCACGTTTTCAATGAAATCGATGGGACGTTCACAGCCATTATAAATGACCAAAATGTACAGAGACCGCCCTTTCTCAACGTGCGCCTCAAGCGTGAAGGCCATCGGACCTGTCTCGTTCCAAGTCGTTTTTAACCAGCAATATTTCTCCGGTCATGTTTTCAGTCGTTATAGTTGTAAAAACATCATAATGTAGTGAATTTGAACCGTTTATATCAATTTATATCCGTTTAGTGCGATTCTGAGGAATTTATTTGTCGTGCACTCTGAAAGTTTGGACACGCTTTAGGGTGTCGGTCGTTGGTGATGGACATTCGAAGGACAGAGGACATCTATCGACCAAAAGACGTTTATAACATAGAAAGGATACATTGCCCAAGAATATGATGGAAGATCAGCTCAAAAAGTAAGCAATATTTAATATGATAAACCGTGTTTCTGTCGAAATATTTAAACGCATATATCGCCATTTTGTTTGGTATAGCTTCACTTGGCCAACCCTGTATTGAAAAGTAAGGATAATTTTAAAAATGTAAATCAGCGTTGCATTAAGAACTAATTTGTCTTTCGATTCCTGTCAACCCTGTATTTATTTCAAGTATATGATTAGCTTTTAATTAAACTAGATCACTCTGATAGATGACGTCAGACATATTGAGGCTTGATTTCCTAGTATTTTCATTGTGTAACCACGGTTTTGTATGGCTAAATATGCACCTTTTCGAACAAACTGTATATGTATGTTGTAAAATGATGTTACAGGAGTGTCATCGGAAGAATTCTGAGAAGGTTAGTGAAAAAATTAATATCTTTTGGCGGTGGTTACGTTATAGCGCTCTTTGGCTGAATCGATGCTCTGGTAACGTTGGAACATGTAGTATGCTAACTTATCGATTTATTGTGTTTTCGCTGAAAAACGCTTAGAAAATCTGAAATATGGTCTGAAATCACAAGAACTGGGTCTTTCCATTGCTATGCTTTGTCTATTTTTATGAAATGTTTTATGATGAGTAAATTGGTCATACACGTTGCTCTATCTAGTAATTCTAGTGGATTTGTGATGGTCGGTGCAATTGTAAACTGTGATTTCTACCTGAAATATGCACTTTTTCTACAAAAAAACTATCCTATACCATGAATATGTTATCAGACTGTCATCTGATGGTTTTTTTTATAGGTTATTGGCTATCAATATCTTAGTTGAGCCGAATTGGTGATAGCACCTGAAGGAGTAAGAAACTGATGAGTTAGAATAGTGGTGTATTTTGCTAACGTGTTTAGCTAATAGATTTACATATTTTGTCTTCCCTGTAAAACATTTTAAAAATCTGAAATGGTGGCTTTATTCACAAGATCTGTATCTTTCATCTGGTGTCTTGGACTTGTGATTTAATGATATTTAGATGCTACTATCTACTTCTGAAGCTATGCTATCTATGCCAATCAGTGTGTGGGGGTGGGGGTGCTCCCGGATCCGGGTTTCTGAGGCAGTAAAAGTTAAAAACTGTACTATCTTATGTTTCACGAGTCGTAGCTGAACGACAACAATAATAACATACAGCTGGCGGTTATACACTCTATCGGCCTGATAGAACAGCAGCCTCTAGTAAGACAAGGAGGAGCGGCTACAGTGGGGCAAAAAAAGTATTTAGTCAGCCACCAATTGTGCAATTTCTCCACTTAAAAAGATGAGAGAGGCCTGTAATTTTCATCATAGGTACACTTCAACTATGACAGACAAAATGAGTTTTTTTTTTCTCCAGAAAATCACATTGTAGGATTTTTAATGAATTTATTGCAAATTATGGTGGAAAATAAGATCACACTCTCCGCAGCCGATGTGAGTAAGAACTTTAAACAGGTCAACATTCACAAGCCCGCAGGGCCAGACGGATTACCAGGACGTGTACTCCGAGCATGCGCTGACCAACTGGCAAGTGTCTTCACTGACATTTTCAACCTCTCCCTGTCTGAGTCTTAATACCAACGTGTTTCAAGCAGACCACCATAGTCCCTGTGCCCAAGAACACTAAGGTAACTTGCCTAAATGACTACCGACCCGTAGCACTCACGTCTGTAGCCATGAAATGCTTTGAAAGTCTGGTCATGGCTCACATCAACATCATTAGCCCAGAAACACTAGAGTCACCCTAATTTGCATACCGCCCCAACAGATCCACAGATGATGAAATCTCTATTGCACTCCACACTGCCCTTTCACACCTGGACAAAAGGAACACCTATGTGAGAATGCTATTCATTGACTACAGCTCAGCGTTCAACACCATAGTGCCCTCAAAGCTCATCACTAAGCTAAGGACCCTGGGACTAAACACCTCCCTCTGCAACTGGATCCTGGACTTCCTGACAGGCCGCCCCCAGGTGGTAAGGGTAGGTAACAACACATCCCCCACACTGACCATCAACACAGGGCCCCTCAGGTGTGCGTGCTTAGTCCCCTCCTGTACACCTTGTTCACCCACGACTGTGTGGCAGCACCTGACTCCAACACCATCATTAAGTTTGCTAACGACACAACAGTGGTAGGCCTGACCACCGACACCGATGAGACAGCTGATAGGGAGGAGGTCAGTGGGGTGGCAGTGTGGTGCCAGGACAACAACCTCTCCCTCAWCGTGATCAAGACAAAGGAGCTGATCGTGGACTACAGGAAACGGAGGGCCYAGCATTCCCCCATCCACATCGACGGGGCTGTAGTGAAGCAGGTRGAGAGCTTCAAGTTCCTCGTGTCCACATAACTAAAAAATGAACATGACTTGGACTCGAGTCAGACTTGAGTCACAAATATGATGACTTGCAACTCGACTTTGACTTTAACACCAATGACTCGTGACTTGACTTGGACTTGAGCCTTATGACTCGACCTGACTTGATATCCTCCCCAAGCCCAAATATGAAAAATTATGCTATTAAAAAAAGTGTGCAGCGCATCAACTCTTCATTTAACGGATTACAGTTTGAATCGGACAGCAGCCAATCAAATTGTGCCAGCTGAGAAAAATTCAGATGAAGCCCTTGGAAAGATGAAACCCAAAATGATTATTTTCAGATATAAAGACGACGCTGTATCAACAAAAAACGGATTGCAACTTGCAAAACATGCGGGAACAAAATTACAGACGGAGGCGCAACAATTTCCAACTTTGTTCGACATTTGAAGCTGCACAAAGAACGGTAAGTCGTGGCTAATATAGCCGACAACTATATATTTTTATTACTTTACTAGTGTATAATGTAGGCTAACGTAACGTTAAATCAATGAGCTTCCACACAGTCAGTCAGTGCGGGAACGTGATCATTGCACCCAAGATTGAGCTACAACTGGCTAGGCAGTTGGGTAGCCTAAATCCTGCCGGATGTTACTGCTGTTCCTGAAACCATTGACATACGTTAGCCTACTGTAACCACACAGTGTGTGTGTATGTGTGTTAAGGTTGGGCGATTGTGTACAAGCCTACATCGCCCTATTGTGCCCCATAGCGATCCTCGATAGTCAACACTATTACCCATGTATTTCCATGGAAATATAACGTTTATTTGAAAAGTAATAAATATCTAGATATTTTTTTTAAGAATTCATGATTTGCGTAAATGTAATATACTATTACTCTTGTTAAAAATATGAAATGGTATTACATTTGGTAAAGAGCACATTATGACTTCTTTAGGACTCGAAACTCTTGAGGACTTGAGACTTGAATTGATACTTGACGGTCTTTACTTGAGACTTGACTCGTACTTGACTGTCTTGACTTGGGACTTGACTTGGGACTTGGGTGCTAAGACTTGAGACTTACGTGTGACTTGTAAAACAATGACTTGGTCACACCTCTGGTCCACACACACCAACACAGTCGTGAAGAAGCCACAACAATGCCTCTTCCCCCTCAGGAGGGTGAATAGGTTTGGCATGGGCCCTCAGCTCCTCCAAAAGTTCTACAGCTGCACCATTGAGAGCCTCTTGACTGGCTACATCACCGCTTGGTATGGCAACTGTTTGGCATCCGAACAGAAGGTGCTACAGAGGGTAGTGCGTACGGCTCAGTGCATCACTGCTCTCAATGGTGCAGCTGTAGAACTTTTGGAGGAGCTGAGGGCCCATGAAAAATCCAGTACCTCTATACCAGGTGGTGTCAGAGGAAGGCCCTAAAATTGTCAAACACTCCAGCCACCCAAGTCATAGACTGTTCTCTATGCTACCACACGCCAAATGGTACCGATGCAAGTCTTGAATCAACAGGACCCTGAACAGCTTCTACCCCCACAAGCCATTATACTGCTAAATAGTTAACCAAATAGCTACTATCTGCATTGATCCTTTTGGCACACTCTTTTGACACGTCACATACGCTGCTGCTGCTGTTCATTGTCTATGCTGTTGCCTAGTCACTTTACCCCTACCTACAGTGCCTTCAGAGAGTATTCATACCCCTTGACTTATTCCACATTTTGTTGTTACAGACTGAATTCAAAATGTATTAAATATATATTTTTCCTCACCTGTCACACACAATACCCCATACTGACAAAGTAAAAACATGTTTTTTGAAATGTTTGCAAATGTATTGAAAATGAAATACAGAAATATCTCAATAATATATTTAAGATTTTCATAACCCTGAGTCAATGTTAGAATCCCATTTGGCAACGATTATAGCTGTGAGTCTCTAAGAGCTTTGCACACCTGGATTGTACAATCGTTGGACATTATTCTTTCAAAAATTCTTCAAGGTCTGTCAAGTTGGTTGTTGATCATTGCTAGACAGCCATTTTCAAGCCGATTTAAATCAAWACTGTAACTAGGCCACTCAGGAATGTCGTCTTACTTGGTAAGCAACTCCAATGTATATTTGGCCTTGTATTTTAGGTTATTGTCCTGCTGAAAGGTGAATTCGTCTCCCAGTGTCTATTGGAAAGCAGACTGAACAAGGTTTTCCTCTAGGATTTTGCCTGTGCTTAGTTCTATTCCGTTTCTTTTTATCCCAAAAACTCCTTAGTATATGCCGATGACAAGCATACCCATAATATGATGCAGCCACCACCATGTGTGAAAATCTGAACAGTGGTACTCAGTGAGGTGTTGTGTTGGATTTGCCCCAAACATAACGCTTTGTATTCAGGACATAAAGTTCCTTTCTTTGCCACATTTTTTGCCGTATTACTTTAGTGCCTTATTGCAAACAGGATGCATGTTTTGGAATATTGTTTATTCTGTACAGGCTTTCTTCTTTTCACTCTGTCATTCGGGTTAGTATTGTGGAGTAACTACAATGTTGTTGATCCATTCTCAGTTTTCTCCTATCACAGCCATTAAACACTGTAACTGTTTTAAAGTCACCATTGGGCTCATTGTGTAATCCTTGAGCGGTTTCCTCCCTCTCCGGCAACTAAGTTAGGAAGGACGCCTGTATCTTTGTAATGACTCGGTGTATTGATACACCATCTAAAGTGTAATTAATAACTTCACCATGCTCAAAGGGATATTCAATGTCTGCTTTTTTATTTGTACCCATCTACCGATAGGGGCCTTTCTTTGCGAGGCATTGGAAAACCTACCTGGACTTTGTAGTTGAATCTGTGTTTGAAATTCATTGCTTGACTGAGGGACCTTGCAGATAATTGTATCTGTGGGGTACAAAGATTAGGTAGTCATTAAAAAATCATGTTAACACTATTGTTAAACTATTGTTTAACACTTTTATTGAGTCCATGCAACTTATTATGTGACTTGTTAAGCAAAGTGTTAGTCCTGAARTTATTTAGGGTTGCCATAAAGGGGTTGAATACTTATTGACTGAAGACATTTCAGATTTAAATTTTTAAAGGGGAATTTCACCCTGGCTCTGCCACGGCATATAGTCATTTCTATATTAACATTACATTTTTGTCATAAACATCAAKATTATCCAAACCACAAGCTAAAACAAGCGCATTTTCATTTCACTGGTAGAATCAGGAAGTTTTGACTTCCTGTGTATTTGTCTGCTCATAGTGAACCACAAAGTCCAGCATTCATAGCGAARACAGATACCGCCRAGCTAGGTAGATGGGGCATGCCCACAGACTTGGTTCATGGCGTTGTTTACTTCAAACGTCCAACACACAGTAATCTCAGAACTTCRCTAGGCAACTTTTTTTGAAAAAGSTTGTGTTTCACTAACATTTGTCATCAMGCRCATGTGGTGTTCTGTCTTGCTGTGCTAATTACAAACAAGTGCGAAAATAAGTTATTTTTCACTGTTCTACCTTCCAGASAGTTACCCAAATTCTGCCAGTGTTTTCTAGCTATCAATAATGATGCTTACGGTGACCGAAGATGATCAGAGGGACTTTCAAGCTGAATCCATTTAGACGACAGCTTGATTTTATTAGGATTTTATTAGGATCTCTTTTAGTCCTCATTTGGACTAATCTTCCAAGAGCCCTAAACATTCAAATTCAATTTATAATACGATCACATTTTCACATATAACACAGTGTTACAAACAAAAAACATAATACACTGCCATATTGACCAGGTAAATACTCTAGCAGTCTGAAAAGATAGATTGATTCCTTCATCTACCATAGTCCTGCACAACCTTCCAATGTATTTGTATTTTTTATTTTTTTATTTAACCTTTATTTAACTAGGCAAGTCAGTTAAGAATACATTCTTATTTACAATGATGGCCTACCCTGGCCAAACCCGGTTGACGCTGGGCCAATTGTGCGCCGCCCTATGGGGTTCCCGATTACAGCCGGTTGTGAAACAGCCCAGGATCGAACCCGGATCTGTATTGACGCCTCTATGCCYCTGCGRCACCATTTATTTTTAAATGGTTCTAAAGTATTGTTTGAATTTATATATTGAAAGGTTTCTGGTTTGCTCAGATAAATTATTACATTTCTTTATTACTCTGAATCGAAATGTTATTTAGCCTTGTAACGGCAGCCTTCCTCCTCTTCACGAGAGGAGAAGGTGTAGCAGGGATCGGACCAACACGCAGCGTAGCCAGTGCTCAACATGTTTAATAAAACGAAACTGTGAACACTTACAACAATACAAAATAACAAATGTGGCAAACCGATACAGCCCTATCTGGTGCAGAGAAAACACAAAGACAGGAAACAACCACCCACAATCCCCAACACAAAACAAGCCACCTAAATATGATTCCCAATCAGAGACAACACAAAACACCTGCTTCTGATTGGGAACCATATTAGGCCAAACATAGAAACAGACAAACTAGACACACAACATAGAATGCCCACCCAGCTCACGTCCTGACCAACACTAAAACAAGCAAAACACACAAGAACTATGGTCAGAACGTGACAAGCCTATTTCTCTTTTCTGTCGGGATAACACATAGATTGTGGACAATCTGTTCCTAGTATTGACTGAACGTCTGTCTCTTACCAACTGAATACTGTTGTGAATGGAGTTTGGCCGTGTTAAATGGTGTACATTGTGAAATAAAATAGGCATGTTTTTTTTTCAGTTATCTTATTGATTAATGACCACCCAAGAGCATTGAGCATGACTACAACAGAAGGACCATGTCTCCACCTTAAAACAATCCTTGCTGTATTGTTCTGTTCAATCTGCAGCCTCCTAACTTCACTTGCTGATGRATCTCCCCAGACCACAGAACCTGACGTCCAATTAATGCTTGTGRTGTTTGTTTAAGAATCTTTCCCSGTAAATATTCTGATCATGCATGCAGTTAATTATATATATWTTTTTTTACATAGATCAGRTATTTGAGACAACTATGATAAGCAGTTGTCTAGCTGCACCCCTAGTAGTTTGGTTTCTGCCACTTCCTCAATTTGTACTTCCTCAATACTTAATTGCATCATATATTGTGTTGGCCTTTTCCTGGTGGAACAGAGACCAACATAACCTTGGTTTTCTTGGCGTTCAAAACTAGTTTGTTATGGCAAACCCACTCCCTGATATTTCCCAGATCTACTTGTAGAGCTTGCTGTACTTGTTGAACCGATTGTCTTGCTGTATAAATTGTAGTATCATCAGCAAATATAGTAGCTTGAGTTTCAGATAACGCATAAGGAATGTCGCTGGAATATATGAAGTAAAGAAGTGGCCCAAGGCAGCTGCCCTGCGGTATTCCACAGTTTAACACGAGGGGAAGAAAACAACCCATTGATATAGGTGGACTTTTTCCTGTCAGTTAGATATGACTGTACCAAATTCAATGCTTAGACAATCATAGGCAAAAGTGCTAGACTATTGCACTCTTAATAGTTGGGGTCTTCATGTATACAGTTTGTTAAAATTTTAACACCAAATCCCCCCACACACACACGTTTGTGATAACATTAAAGTGATAACACTTTAATGTAAATAAATGTGCTATTAAAAAGGAAAAAGTCTTGAAATGTATCCATCCTATAAAATATGTACATTCATTCAATGTATTGTAATATCAGATCATATATTGCAATGTCATTTCAGCAACTATACTAACTGAAACTCGGCGGAGATACAATCTTCGGCAAAATCATTCGCAAGGAGATTCCTGCAAAAATATATTATTAAACCCATAATGCAATCATTTTATCAACATTATTTCATGATCCACTAYATCAAATGCTGCACTGAAATCTAAAAATAMTACACCCACAAACCTGGCATTATCSATAGCATTGAGCCACTGGTCTGTCATGTCAACCAATGCAMTGGTAGTGGAATGTTTTTGTGATKAGCATGATGATTGGCTGTGATCAGATCATTCTTTTCCATGTACTCCCATATTTGTTTACTCACAATACCCTCCAATATCTTACTGAGTGAACGTAGTAGACTGATTGGTCAACTATTGGCAAGAGTAATGGGTTCTTTGCTGTCTTTTGGGAATGGGCACAGTTTAGCATGCTTCCATACATTTCCCCTTTTCCAGTGACCAATTAAATATGTATTTCAGTGGAGTTGCAATCTGGGGAGCACCATAGCAAAGTAAAAAATAGTTCATAATATCATAACCTGCAGATTTACCATTGGGTAATGACTTCAATAGGTTTAACACCTTCTCCACCCGTACCAATGGTAGACTAAAATAGCATTTTATTTTGCTCATAACTTGATCATCAATCCATTGGACAATAGCTTGTTGGGATGAATGGGTATTTACATTATTACATTTAAGTCATTTAGCAGACGCTCTTATCCAGAGCGACTTACAAATTGGAAAGTTCATACATATTCATCCTGGTCCCCCCGTGGGGAATGAACCCACAACCCTGGCGTTGCAAGCGCCATGCTCTACCAACTGAGCCACACGGGACCACATTATCTCTCAATTAATTTGTTTTCTTTGTAAAAAAAATCTATAAATGATTGGCAGGTTTTGTAATTGTTCTCCCGTCAACCTCCACACTGGATGGACATGATGAGATAGATGTACCAAGTAAGCCCTTAACTGTATTCCATACCTATTTAAAATCATTTTTACAATCAATAAAAGCATTTTAGTAAAATAAAGTTTATTTTATTGCGATTTCATTTCACTGCATAATTACGTAGTGTTCAATAATTCTGTTCATCAATTAACGCTCATGATCTCCCTTCACAACAAGACGGAAGGTTCTCGATTAGAGATAKCGTAACGTTAGCTGGACTAGCTATATTTGCTAAGTTAGCTGACATTACAGTCCTGTATTGAACTCTGAAAGCCATCAGCTAAATCATATAGATAGATATCTTTTGGCTACACACTGTCATTCAATTTAGCCTATAGACGTCCAGTACCAGCCAATCTTCTCCAATTGTCCAAACAGTTGGTGGTTAAGGTCTACGAGCCCTACACCACTTCCGGCAGTCTTATCCAGCTGACCGTTCACCGCAGACGGGACAAGACCATTCGCCACAAACACTGTGCTTCCACAGCACACCATTGCCAGCGTACCGAAGCCGGATAAAGGGCCATAAAATAAATATGGATCTTTTCGATCAAACCTCAAATCAATCGTCAAAATGTGTCTGCCTTTATGGATTCACAGAATATATACAGGGCTCTGTAGCATCAAACAGATGTTAGCATTAAATATTGTACACTCCACCGTATTTGAGATTTAGACAAATAAACATTATTTGGATGTGCATTATCAGAATATCTAATTCAAAAATAACCGAATATTTAACAAGAATGTTATATGGTTAAAAATATACAGTGTGTCTCAGGTGTAGTAAAGTGTGGAGAACTGTCGCTACAGATTGTTACAACAGATAATGTGATTTCAACAAAGATTTTTGCTATCCTTTACTGGAATTTACAGGATACTGTAGGTACTGTTTGGTGTAGCACAGAGAATTTTTGGACCAACCTTAGCTTGGCGATCCTGCCTTGATTCATGGAAACGGGACTCTCAATGTCCATGTCCAGTTGCAGGGTGTCCGTTTAAATTGAGAAAATCCTCCATTATTAAAATAAATACTTTATTTCTCCATGAAGTAATCCAACATGTGTACGCCGCCATCTTGTCTAATTCAAGTCTTCTCTCGGTGATCGAGACAGGTGAGTGTCCACCCCAAGTGCTGCATGCCATGATGACAGACACCTGTCTCGATCAATGAGAGATGACTTGAAATAGACAAGGTGGCGGCATACACATTGTTGAATTACTTCATGGAGCAAAAGAATGTGTATTTACTCAATTCAAACTGACCACCTGCAACTCTACAAAGACATTTTATGAGACTCCTGTTTCTAAGGTTGGTCAATCTTCGAATTTGTGTTGATGAGAGGTATCACTTGAAGCCACTGTGGTCGGGTCAGTTCTTTTAGTTTTGCGCTAAGGATTGTATTGTTAGGGTCTGCCTCCCTTTCAAAAAAGCCCGCCTTAGGGAAAGGACGGTGCTAGAGCACAAAGCACCACCCCACACGAGTGGTCTTTCAGCTTGTATATTTAGCAATGAATCCGCTGATAGGAACATCGCTGAAAGGACAACCATATCTAGACGCACAAAAACGTATAGTGCGATCAGTATCACATAGAGCCTTTGCGAAATGCCATAAAGCAGTACTACATTTATTTTCAGACCACGTATAGTGCGATCAGTATCACATAGAGCCTTTGCGAAATGCCATAAAGCAGTACTACATTTATTTTCAGACCCCCCCCCACACACTGACCTAGAGATGCCTCAGACATGATGCCAACAAGACCAGATTCCCCATGGGGTGAAATTCCCCCTTAATTCATTTGTAAACATTTCTCAAAACTTAATTACACTTTGACATTATGGGGTATTGTGTGTAGGCCAGTGCAACTAAATCTATTTAATCAATTTTAAATTCAGGCTGTAACAACAAAATGTGGAAAAAGTTAAGAGGTTTGAATACTTTCTGAAAGGGGAAAGGGAAAGGGAAAGGGGGATACCTAGTCAGTAGTACAACTGAATGCCTTCAACTGAAATGTGTCTTCCGCATTTGACCCAACCCCTCTGAATCGAAGATGTGCGGGGGGTTGCCTTAATCGACATCCACATCTTCCCGCGCCCGGGGAACAGTGGGTACACAGTACATCAAGTGTGTGTCCCAAATGACACCCTAACTTTCGGTTACGTCTTCAGGCGCCCGGAGAACAGAACTGCCTTGCTCAGGGGCAGAATAGAGATTTTTACCTCGTCAGCTCAGGGATTCGATCCAGCAAACTTTCGGTTACTGGCCCAACGCTAACCACAAGGCACTCTATATGTATATATCTACCTCAATTACTTCAGACCTCTGTACATCGACTCGGTTACCCTGTGTATATAGCCAAGTTATCGTTAGTCATTGTGTACTTATTCCTTGTGTTATAAATTTGTTTAAATTATTTTTCTATTTTTCTCTCTGCGTTGTTGGGAAGGGCCCGTAACTAAGCATTTCACTGTTAGTCTACACCTGTTGTTTACAAAGCATGTTACAAATACAATTTGATTTGATTGATTTGATAGTAGCTCCATGAATGGTTGTGCAATTAGCACAAGCTTGACTGCACAAATGTAATCAGCTGACAAGATTGTGCTAATGCAATGAGGCCAGTTAACCAGTCAAGGCGTTCAAGAGAGACAAATAGTTGCATGAACATMATTCTCCAGTCCAGCCTGACCAGCTCTGGGAGGGCCATGTTGTCACGAACAGTTTGATAGTCTAMCAGTTAGGAGCAACACACGATCCTCATCACATTGTGAACATTGCAAACATCTGGCAATGGTAAAATTGTAAAAAATCTAAACACAGTCTGGAACCACACCACCACCCAAAAAACAAAAACAGGTCCTWGTGTTTCAAACTAAAATGTAGATTTTCCATGAGAGGACGGTTATGCAATTCTGACATTAAGCAGAAGATTACATTAATCATGGTCTTGTCCTCAGTGAATAAAGGCACTATGTAGAGCCACATTCATATCAGTGAGCCTTGACTTGGGCTGCGTCCCAAATGGAATCTTATTACCTATATAGTGCACTACTTTCGACCAGGGCCCATAAGGCTCTGGTAAAAAGTAGTGCACTATAGTGAATAGGGTGTCAATTGGGACACAGCRTTGATGTACTGGGTAACCATAGGAAGCTGAAGAAATGGCACTCTAAAATAACCTGCAGATCAAGTGTTCACCTTTGTGCAACATATGGACTTTTGACATCCTCCGGGTGATCTGGCAGGTGRATGCAATTCAATAGGGTGTCCAAACAAAAACACGTATTTTGACCAATGGTTAAAACAATATGTTAATTGTATAGATACTCCTCTAAGAAATGTATCGATCATGATCTGTTCAAAAGTAAATGGAGTTTTTACCCTTGTAGGATGGTCAAAATTAGGGTGACTAAATCAATAGAGGCCAGAGGAAAAAAGTGGTCAAAAATCTGGAAAATAGCATTACGCCAGCTAGGCTGGTTGCTGTGCGAGAATTAAGACTAACTGTCATCTTTCGTCTCGATTCCTGAGGACATAAAACAATATAGAGGTAAGATAGATATTTATTTTGAGACATGACATGTAGTATTTTCATATTTTAGTATAGGCTTTTCATATTAATGTGAAATTCCTGTTATTTTTTGAAGATATCTCACAAAAACAAGCTTATCTCTGTGAAATGTCTCACAAAAACAAGCGTATATCTGTGAAATTTCTCACAAAAACAAACATATCTCTGTGAAATTAACTAAATTACCCTKTTTATGCCTTTTTTTGTTGTTGCCCATAACAGAAGGGACATAATCGCAAACAAGAATTACATCAGCTATTAAATATGCATTATTCCACACCACAGCTATAAGGGGAAGATAAATAATTCCACAAATGCAATAAACCACTGAGGAATTGGCACATTAACACGTATAGAATGAAGGAATGAAAGAAGGAGAAAGAGAACGACAGAATAAATCGAGTGAAAATATTAACGGATAAAAAATAAAAGGGGGAAAGGAGTGGGCAGGAGGAGGACTTAATCGGCTATGATTATTTGAAATGTCACTAAAAGGCCACCATTAATGGTACAAGGGAAATACAACCATATGTAACCTTGTCCTGTGTGTAAACTGTGTTATTGCCATCTATACATGTCTTATAAACTCATTACCAAAGGGACAAGGAGGATCATTWTATTCCATTTGGACACCAGACGGAACAAGGAACATGGAATGCTTCTTTTACATTAGCTGTGATCGAATACTCTTACTAACGGAACTAACTGTACTATTTGTGACATGAATTGAGTATGTAGTATGCTTAATGGTCATAGTATGGATATAGTTAGTATGCCAAAAGTTCACGGATGTCGTACTAAATTCGCCAAAATACGAAGTATACATGCAGAGGACAATATTTCCATACTTTTAGGGCCCATAATGCAATTCTTCAGAAAATGGGAATGGCTTCAAGGTTTTCAGATTTGAAGAAAATAGCGGAAAATAATGAGCCGAGGCCCGATGAGAGCGAATACAAATTCATTYAACTACTGTAACTAATGACAAATGTTAAGAAAATGTTGAGCAATGTAATAAAGTAATGAKTTTTCAAATACGTTGCGTTACACTTGATGTTGGCTGCCAATTTGTTAGCTACGCTACCRTTACGAACCGCATGGCATTACAGCAGTATGTTAGCTAGTTAACTAACTAAGATGGCTACTAATACATTGAACTTGCCAGGCAGTGTATTAACTATCTGCTATCTAACTAACTACCCAATGTTTATTGACTTGATTATTCACATCCCTATTAGCGAAGTGGTATAGTCATTGTGCTTTTCAATGGACATTGTTAATTCTGGCTATCTACTCCGATTTCAGAGCACTCTCGTGAGCACTCTGATTGAATTTACGAACACACCCGAAATCGTAAAATGTCTAGCTAGTCATTTGTTATGCTAACAAGCTAGCAAGAGGTTGCATAGCAACAGCATCAACTTCCGGTAGACAGGTGAAGCGCAAGTACGGTCAACTGAAATGATACCGTTTGTTTACAGTATAATACAATTAACTAATAGTATATAGTACGTAGTATATACTCATTAAGTATGTAGTATACAGTATGTTAGTATGGGTATTCYAACACAGCTTATGTCTTTGTATTTTTCTAATAAATTCTCTACAGACCCGAAAATCCATTGAGCAAAACACAGCTAAACTCAAGGATACTAGCTAGACTCCAGMCTGCATCCCAAATGCCACTCTATTCCCTATATAGTGCACTACTTTTGACCAGGGCCCATAGCGCTTTGGTCAAAAGTAGTGCACTATATAGGGGATAGGGTGGCATTTGGTACGTACCCTAGCTGCTAGAGCAACCTCCCAGCCAGCCTCTGAAGAACCCAATAACACAATGTGCCCTTTTTCAGCGATCATTAGGTTGTCAAGTTTTATTACACTCAAGCACCCGAAGGCCGGTCAATTTGCTGTGACCATTACCTGTACTGGTTAAGTGTTTGTTTAATGGTACACCAGAGGACTGCATGTGACATATGAGATAGAATACAGATGGAAGGCCTGTGGTGCTTGGCAATGGCATCCTTCATTCAACACAGCTCATGCGTCTCCTCAGTCCTCGCTCCGGCAGATCACATCTCCTCCGCTCTTTCTCTCTTCCCGACTTCCTCTGGTTCGGCTTTGTCATAATCCCATGTCTCCTCAGGGACATCCATACCATATTAAAAGTGGAAATGTATCCGCTTCCATTGCAATTAGAAACCCACTGGAGGCGCAGGCGCTTGATCTCGGCTGGATCTGAGCGCCCCTCGTTATTTACTTGCCTCGCTCATCCGAGGGGACAGAGAGAGAGGCAGAGGTATCGGTTCTGTTTTTCATCCACTTTTAAAAAAAATATACAGTGGGGAGAACAAGTATTTGATACACTGCCGATTTTGCAGGTTTTCCTACTTACAAAGCATGTAGAGGTCTGTAATTTTTATCATAGGTACACTTCAACTGTGAGAGACGGAATTTAAAACAAAATTCCAGAAAATCACATTGTATGATTTTTAAGTAATTAATTCGCATTTTATTGCATGACATAAGTATTTGATACATCAGAAAAGCAGAACTTAATATTTGGTACAGAAACCTTTGTTTGCAATTACAGAGATCATACGTTTCCTGTAGTTCTTGACCAGGTTTGCACACACTGCAGCAGGGATTTTGGCCCACTCCTCCATACAGACCTTCTCCAGATCCTTCAGGTTTCGGGGCTGTCGCTGGGCAATACGGACTTTCAGCTCCCTCCAAAGATTTTCTATTGGGTTCAGGTCTGAGACTGGCTAGGCCACTCCAGGACCTGTCTCTTATACACATCTAGATGTGTATAAGAGACAGTCCGAGGGGACAGAGAGAGAGGCAGAGGTATCGGTTCTGTTTTTCATCCACTTTAAAAAATATATATATATTTGCATGTAATTTGCTTAAAAACACAATGGCTGGGAGGGGGGTGGGGGGAGTTAGGATATGAGTCAACGAAAGTGCATGTTTTAAATGAAAGACCATGGGAAAATACACAAACCTTGACGGATGGAGGGATGGAGGCATGCTTTGTTTGCTAGGATCTGTCTGGCATAAACAGTTCTAGGCGTTGAGGAACCTCCAATGGGCCCAAAGCGGTGACTTGTCTTGTAGATGTTGCATGGCGGGGGAGGGACAAAAAACTAACAACCACTAAGAAAACATCCGGCCTGGTTTCCCGTAAAAACAGCCCAGTAAAAGAGTGTGTCTGCGTGGTGTGGGAGTTGGTTCGAGGACAAGCCAGCCTTTGATGTATCCAGGGCTCAGATGGAACTGAAACTGGTTAGCGGGGGACTGAGATCCACCAGCAGGGTGTGTCCAAGCATCCTACACAAACACTGAGGTCCACATGACGACCAGATGACTCTAGGGTGTGTCCGTTTCTTTGTGAATCAGGTCCAGAGTTGTATATACCAGATTCAGACACAGACAGTCACCACCCCTAGCCAGGTTCCAGAGCTGTTTGTCCTGTCTTGCCAACTTCTATGGTTATTGTGAGCAAGACAGCACAAGCAGATCTGGGACCAGGCTAAATGACCCCTGCTCTAGTCAATAGGAGACATTCCTCAGGGATATGGCTGGGGAACATGCTGTACTATACCAAAGCTATGTCACAGCTATGTCACATAAACACAACTGACATGACCACAACCGTAACCAAAACCATTGCTTGTTTCATTCATTCATAAAGGAATGTTCATTCTTTTATAGACGGGCTGGCTGACAACGTCACGAAAATGAAGAGTGTGCATTGATGTGGCCGGAAGCCGTGCTTTGCTATGATTTTGAACGGTCAGATAGCTAGTTGTATCTTGTTCTTGATACCATGTGTTGTTTTGAGGTCTTTTGAATTATTTCACATCAATGCTAATATGGCTGAAATTCGCTAGCTAGCTAACCGACAACAGTAATGATATATTTGGGAGACAGTGCTACYGTCATATTGTGCAGCAGCATGTGTTGTTATTGTTAACACACTGAACTAAATCTAAGGTTCATCGAGCCAGCATTTTATCAACACCGTGGTAACATCAGAGAATGGTATGCAACAGGAAACAAAATGGAGACCGATGGTTATCACCTACTACGCTATAGTATGTTCAATCAGTCCTCCACTCTTCACACGCAAGTACTTCAGGGGGGTCTCTCCATGTTGGTGAATACAGGGGATCTGAGAGACGCATGGAAGGTGKGGGGGGTTTCAGAATGTTTGTTCGCGTTGGTGGAATTAGCCACATGTGTTGCCCACTACACGCTGTATGTCCGTGTGAGAACAGATAAACATTCATTTCCCATTGAAGCTACAGTTCAGTGCTGWAGAGGGAGGGAGGTAAAAGGGAGAGGGGGATAGAGTAGAAAGTAAAGAGAATGAGAGTGAGAGGCAGGAGTCTGACAGAGTGGGAAAGCGGAAGAGAGCACGGAGAGAGGGAAAGGGAGACGTGAGAGGGCGACGGAGAGTGCAAAGTGAGCGTAGCTGTACAGTATGTGTTTGAGAGTACTCACTGCTGGTTGTACCTGGCAGTAAGCGTAGCTGGTGTGGTGATGGAGGTGGGCCGGYTACTGCAGGCTGGCGCGGGGGTAGGAGACGGAGTGGCCACTACAGGCCCCCTGTACACCGTTGTTCCATTGGGAGCTAAAGCTTGCTGGGCTCCTGGCCGTCTTACTGCTGTGGTATCCTCTCACTGCTGCACTGGGCTGAGGGAGGAGGGGGGGGGGGCAAATGTTAATATAATAATAAGAATATAAGAATGTAACATGATATATGCCATTTAGCAGACGCTTCTATCCAAAGGGAGTTACAGTAGCGTGTGCATACATTTTCGTATGGGTGGCCCCAGCAGGAGTTAAACCCACGATCATGGCATTGCAAGGGTCATGATCTACCAACTGAGCCTCACAGGGCCAATGCATCACTACAAGTTGCTCTCTCTCTCCATGCAAACCCTCACAACCCGGGAGCCCACACATTTACCTGAAACCACCGCAGAAGGGGGGAGGAGGGGGCTGTTGATGAAAATTCTCCATTCTGGGGATTCTGGAACGTTCTCACTTTCTATTTTCCCGCGCCCATTTGCTGCTGAGCAGCTGTTGACAAACACCCCTCCCAACCCACCAGTCACGGTCTAGATGTGTTCTTGCTAGAAATGTGCCGATGGGTTTGATACGATGCTTGGATTAGAGTCTGGCAACYTGCAGCCCGTTTGGCATGATGTGTGGGTATTAGCAGGGCACAGGAGCCACTGCGGTAAAACTTGCTGACAGMCAAAGTTTACACTGCTKTAAGAGGAATGCCTGCAGCCTGCTACGACTACTGGAGCAAGGAGAACTCTGGAACTACAGAGGCTGGTCTTTGARGTACACACTGAGAGAGATGAAATGACAAAAGGAGAGATGGAAAGAGTGATGAATAAAATAAAAGACTGACAGAGAGTTATGTGAGTTATGATGACGCCCCGCAACTATTCAATCCATTTACGACAGGCATTTTTATCCAAATTCCACTCTGCTGTCGTGTCTACAGATTATGTTTAGGACAGAGGGAATTATTATTTGTGAAATAAGAGGATCAAACATGAAGAGCCATATTTTAGTTTCGTGTATCTGTGAGGCATGCGAAGTAAAAAAACTAAAAAAAAACTCTGATGAGCTGCAGCTATACAGTCTGTGCCTACGGAAAGTATTCAGACCCTTTGACCACATTTTGTTACCTTATGGCCTTATTCTAAAATAGATTAAATAAAAACAAATCCTAATCAATCTACACACAATACCCCATAATGACAATGTGAAAACAGGTTTTTAGAAATTTTGCAAATTTATAAAAAAGACTAACAGAAATACCTTATTTTTATTCAGAATTATTTTGCTATGAGACTCGAAATTAAGCTCAGGTGCATCCTGTTTTCATTGATCATCCTTGAGATGTTTCTACAACTTGATTGGAGTCTAGCTGTGGTAAATTCAATTGATTGGACATGATTTGGAAAGGCACACACCTGTCTATATAAGGTCCCACAGTTGACAGTGCATGTCAGAGCAAAAACCAAGCCATGAGGTCGAAGGAAATGTCCACAGAGCTCAGAGACWGGATTGTGTCAAGGTACAGATCTGGGGAAGGGTACCAAAACATTTCGGCAGCATTGAAGGTCCCAAGAACACAGTGGCCTCCATCATTGTTAAATGGAAGAAGTTTGGAACCACCAAGACTTTTCCTAGAGCTGGCCTCCCGGCCAAACTGAGCAATCGGCGGAGAAGGGCCTTGGTCAAGGAGGTGACCACTCTGACAGAGCTCTTGAGTTCCTCTGTGGGGATGGGAGAACCTTCCAGAAGGACAACCATCTCTGCAGCACTCCAACAATCAGGCKWTTACGGTAGAGTGGCCAGACGGAAGCCACTCCTCAGTAAAAGACAGCCCGCTTGGAGTTTGCCAAAAGGCACCTGAAGACTCTCAGACCATGAGGAACAAGATTCRGTGGTCTGATGAAATCAAGATTGAACTCTTTGACCTGAATGCCAAGCGTCCCATCTGGAGGAAACCTGGCACCATCACTAGGGTGAAGCATGGTGTTGGCAGCATCATGCTGTGGGGATGCTTTTCAGCGGCAGGGACTGGGAGACTAGTCAGGATCAAGGCAAAGATGGACGGAGCAAAGTACAGAGAGATCCTTGATGAAAACCTGCTCCAGAGRGRTCAGGACKTCAGACTGGMGCAAAGGTTCACCTTCCAYCTGGACAACGACCCTAAGCACACAGCCAAGACAAGGCAGGAGTGGCTTCGGGACAAGTCTKTGAATGTRCTTGAGTGGCCCAGCCAGTGCCCGGATTTGAACCRGATCAAACATCTCTGGAGAGACCTGAAAATAGCTGTGCAGCAARGCTCCTCATCCAACCMGACAGAGTTTGAGAGGATCTGCAGAGAAGAATGGGAGAAACTCCCCAAATACAGCTGTGCCATGCTTGTAGCGTCATACCCAAGAAGACTCAATGCTGTAATCGCTGCCAAAGGTGTRTAAGCAAAGTACTGATTAARGGGTCTGAATACTTATGTYAATGTYATATTTKAGTTTTYRARTTTWATAAATTAGCKAAAAATTCTAAAACCCTATTTTTGCTTTTTCATTATGGGTATTGCGTGTAGATTGATGAGGATTTTTTTTTATACATTTTTAAATAAGGCTGAAAAGGTCAAGGGGTCTGAATACTTTCCGAAGGCAATGTACATCACGGTCAAACATTAACAGTCTTGTTTATGCATATGTTAGATTTTCACAMGGGTCAGGGGTCGCCTCACTGGGGGGAGACTCTAGAGAGAGCGATGGATGCAATCTGGCCACARAGGTGTGCTCCCAAACCCATCTAGTTTGCTGGAACGCAGAGGTGACCGGTGGGAAAAAGGTCAAAGTTCACCTAAATAAATAGGATCCGAAGCGACAGGTTTACGGTGTGCGCTAAGAGCCGGTTCCCCCCGAAAGCAGGACAAATGCATTTCTACTGTGTCGGTCTATGAAGTGGCCTTATTGCTTTATGAAAACACATAGAAATACTGTAGAGGGGGTGTTCGTCAATGAGTCAATACTAGCTGTGTGGGCAAGAGATAGCATTGAACACACATTTATTGCTGCAGTGAAGTATGCATCAATGGCGAGAACTAAAGTACAGTATCAAGAGCAGCCATGACTATTATACAGACATTCCAACAGCCATAATCAGAAGAGTAGAATTCGTACATTCATCGCAATGGCCGACACCTTTAAGGGCAGTATTCACTAGTTCGTAGAGTTTATGTTCTGCCTAGAGCTAAGCAGCCATGTTCATTAGGTGTATAAATGAGGACAATTGAGGCAGAGCTCATGCAGAGGCATATTGAGGCAGAGCTCATGTTCCAATGCAGAGGTATTTGTCCAGGCCAATAACTCTCTGGGGAGAGATATGTTRTATATATACTGAACAAAAATATAAAACGCAACATGTAAAGTCCCATGTTTCATGAGCTGAAATAAAAGATCCCAGAAATGTTACATACGCACAAAAAACGTATTTCTTTCAAATTTTGTGCCCAWATTTGTTTACATCTCTGTTAGTGAGCATTTCTCCTTTGCCAAGACAATCCATCCACCTGACAGTTGTGGCATATCAAGAAGCTGATTAAACAGCATGATCATTACACAGGTGCACTTTGTTCTGGGGACAATAAAAGGCCACTCTAAAATGTGCAGCTTTGTTACYCAACAGAATGCCACAGATGTCTCAAGTTTTGAGGGAGCGTGCAATTGGCATGCTGACTGCAGGAATGTCCACCAGAGCCGATGCCAGAGAATTGAATGTTCATTTCTCTACCAATGTCCTTTTAGAGAKTWWGGCYGTACGTCCAACCGGCCTCACAAACCACCTGGACCTCCACATCAAGCTTCTTCACCATCGTCTGAGACCGGCCACCTGGACAGCTGATGAAACTGAGGAGTGCTTCTGTCTGTAATAAAGCCCTTTTGTGGGGAAATGCCCTCCCAAGCCCACCCATGGCTGAGCCCCTGCCCGAGCCCCTGCCGAGTCATTTGAAATCCATAGATTAGGTCCTACATTTTTTGTCGTTGTTGTTGTTCAGTATATGTTTTATTCACGAGTTATACAAGACTACAGAGTCGTTGCCATGCGGCTGAAGCTCCTACGGGCACAGAGATATTCAGCCACATCATATGGGTAAGGGGGCTGTTTCTTAAACAAGAAGGGGGGAGAGCTGAGGGTCTTGACACTCCGAGACTGGAATGTGTGTTTGTTCCCGAGACTCTGGCTTCGTGTCACAGGCTTTCAGCAGCCCGTCAGAGCCTTCCACGCTGTTCACATGTCTCCATTTTATATCAGGGCCAATCGGCTCTGATTACACAAGTCTTTTCCTGTTCTGGTGGGCATGTTATACATYCGGATGAACAGATGTCCATGCACTCAGATATGTAAACGTGCACTTTAAACACAATACTTCCACTGTAAGCTGCTTCATGCCATTTAAACAATACAATAGAAGGTTTATAAAAATGGAGCTTGGATTAATATTTATTCCAGAAAGTCCCTCTTTATATCATAATGCGTTCTACAAACAGAGGTATGTGTGTTATCTTTRTGGTACAATATGTTTATTCAGTCTGAGGGAAAAGGATAATGTAATGATTCATATTCAGCTTACTGGGGTGTTATCTGTACCATTTGTTCCGACCAAAATACATAAATTAGGGGGGATAAATGCCTCAGTTTCAATGATGATGAAGTGAGTAGGAGGTCGTTACTACCTTCATACGTTTAGGAGGAATTAAGGAACCATAGCACAGTGTCTGCATCCCAAATGGACCCATATTCCCTTTAGGGCTTTAGCACCTAGGGCTCTGGTCAAAAGTAATGCATTATAGGGAAGAGGGTGCCATTTGGGACAGATCSAGTGTCTCTCAGGCTACCATTTAGTTTTCCACTCTTCCCATTAATGAAACTGTGTGAGGAAGGAAGGGCGCCCCAGGACAGACGTATGGAATACAGAGCTCATTTGTCCTCCCTCTCACATGAAAAATGCCTCTTCATGTGGTATGTAGTTGATAGGCCTATGGACTATAAAAGTACCAKATGTCTTTTGAGAGTGGTGGGAGTCCACTGAAGCCACTAATCAGCTTTCAAAATGAAAATAAACTCCAAAACTTTTGGGTTAATCTCACCATGTGGTTCCCCCTCAGAAGGATACGATCTGACAAAACGATTCCTTGCGTTCGAGGAAATATATGGGAACATCAAATCCCCGACACAAACCGAAAACAGTGGTGTGAAAACCAACTACATCAAATCATAGACACGTCCGATTGCCTTTTATATTGGGGTGATTTAACAGAAACACAACTCTGTGAAATCCTCAAGTTGCACGGTATCCCTGTGCAATATCGACTTTCTCGTAGGATGAGTCTAATAGGCTGAAGCTACAGCCTTTTTTCCCACAAGTTATCTAAGATCATGTTTCTTTTTTCCTAGGGATGTCAGGATGCAGGACAAAAAATTATGTTGTACCCGATTGTGTTTTCAGATAAATCTGCCTATGCCCATTCCTTGGGGCTGTGTCGATGTTGGGCCCTTCTGGCCTGCGTGGAAAGCTGAGWCTCCAGCCTTCATTTGTATTCAGGTCGGTGTGTCTGGGAGGGGGGGGGTAGAGTAGGGTTTGTGACTTCCAGATCGCAGACAGCAATGCCCGAGCTAAGCTTCCTGTTGGCTTTGCTTTGCTCGGGCTAAGCCCTCCACCGAAGGAGCAGGGGTCCCACCTCAAAGGATAGTTCCCTCCCCTTCTCCATTGCACTGTCTCCTGTACAGTCGAGACTTAAGACAGAGGTTATCGAAAAATGACAGAGAAACCACCATTACACGGATGTAAACATTACATCACTTGTGGGGTCTCATTTGCTGAAAGTTCCAAAGCTCGATCCCCAACGAGTAAATAACAAAGTGCAAAAGTACTTTCATTAGGGAGAAATGAGCGGTTTCAGGGTGAAAGACCAACCGACACAAAAGTCATCCCAGATGGTATTAGCTAGGCTTAGGATATTGTCTTCCAGAGCGATCGTCCACGCCTCGTTGCCCCATTTGGCTGGGTGTGAAAGAGATACAGCCTCACTGGCATCCCCCTGATAACTGGCTTCCTGAAACTTGCGTTGCGTGAAATAGGCCCCTCTGTCCCAGATGTTCTCCATCGCGTACCATCCCTACACAGTCACCTTGCAAGACGCCGCCTTTCTGTCAATATCTCTGTCAGAACTCAGGTGGGAAAGGAAATGCTACTGGTTCCGTGAGTTACTGCCCCCCCCCAACCGAGGCAGAGGATTGCATGGGTTCAAGTGTAACCAAGGCAACAGGGTTGCCAAACCCCTCTAGTTGAGAAGCGTGTGGGAAGTCTGACAGGTTCACACTTCTCTCTGGATTGTTTCTCTACGGAGGATTGAGAGTGAGAACTTACCCAAGGGCTTCCTACGGTAGCTATAGCTATCGCAGGGGGCTGAAGAGGGCCACTCTCTCTTTCCCTGCTTCGTTTCATGCTCCAAACACTTGACGATCTGAGACGGTGGCTGGTGGAGGGGTGTAACCAAGGCAACCGGGTCAGAATGCAACATTATACATGGGGTAGCTGCCTGAGAACATCTCAAACAGGCTGCATAACCTTGGACTTGGGGCAGCAGCTTTGAGTATAGAGGCAGACTGCTGCCCAACTGTTCTCAAAATCCCTACTGACCCATATTCACCTCATGCATTACACAACTATAAACCTACCTGTTTTGCAGTGTGCCGCTACCTTGAAGAATTTGACAGAGACACATATTTGACAGATAGAACACCATTCATGTTTTATTCCAGTTCGAAGAGACAACAATAACGTCTTCTGCAAACAGAGCTCTGATGCTGGACAGTGGTGTGAAGCCCTCTGAGGTGTTGATAAGGTGATTTARTGGGTTGTCTCTYACCTGAGAAACTCCCTGTTGAACCAAGATGTCCATTCTACAAAGTAGCCCCTGAACCCCACGTCTGAGTCTTATCCATCCTCTCCAAATATTATTCCTGGCCCTGACACATGTTTATGCACTGATGAACCTGGGGCCAGGGGGTTGGGTATGCGTGAATCCGGAGTGTTGAGTACCGCTGTGAAGCCGGAGTGTTGAGTACCGCTGTGAAGTTGATGTGAAGCCGGCAGTGTTGAGTACCGCTGTGAAGTTGGATGTGAAGCCGAGTGTTGAGTACCGCTGTGAAGCCGGAGTGTTGAGTACCGCTGTGAAGTTGGATGTGAAGCCGGAGTGTTGAGTTCCGCTGTGAAGCTGGAGTGTTGGGTACCGCTGTGAAGCCGGAGTGTTGAGTACCGCTGTGAAGCCGGAGTGTTGAGTACCGCTGTGAAGCGGAGTGTTGGGTACCGGTGTGAAGGGAGTGTTGCGTACTTGCTGTGAAGTGGATGTGAAGCCGGAGTGTTTAGTACCGCTGTGAAGTTGGATTTGAAGCCAGAGTTGTTGAGTACCGCTGTGAAGCCGGAGTGTTGAGTACCGCTGTGAAGCCGAGTGTTGAGTACCGTGTGAGCGGAGTGTTGAGTACCGCTGTGAAGCCGGAGTGTTGGGTACCGCTGTGAAAGCCGTAGTGTTGAGTACTGCTGTGAAGTTGGATGTGAAGCCGGAGTGTTTGTACCGCTGTGAAGTTGGATGTGAAGCCGGAGTGTTGAGTACGCTGTGAAGCCGGAGTGTTGCGTACCGCTGTGAAGCCGGAGTGTTGGGTACCGCTGTGAAGCCGAAGTGTAGGGTACCGCTGTGAAGCCGAGTGTTGAGTACCGTTGTGAAGCCGGAGTGTTGGTACCGCTGTGAAGCCGAGTGTTGAGTACTGCTGTGAAGTTGGATGTGAAGCCGGAGTGTTTAGTACCGCGGTGAAGTTGGATGTGAAGCCGGAGTGTTGAGTTCAGGTGAAGCTGAAGTGTTGCGTACCGCTGTGAAGCCGGAGTGTTGCGCACCGCGTGTGAAGCCGGAGTGTCGAGTACCGCTGTGAAGCCGGAGTGTTGAGTACCGCTGTGAAGCCGGAGTGTTGGGTACCGCTGTGAAGCCGGAGTGTTGAGTATGCATGTGAGTTGTGTGAAGCCGGAGTGTTTAGTACCGCTGTGAAGTTGGATGTGAAGCGGAGTGTTGAGTACCGCTGTGAAGCCGGAGTGTTTGCGTACCGCTGTGAAGACGAGTGTTGGTACCGCTGTGAAGCGAAGTGTAGGGTACCGCTGTGAAGCCGGAGTGTTGAGTACCGTTGTGAAGCCGGAGTGTTGGGTACCCGCTGGAAGCCGGAGTGTTGAGTACTGCTGTGAAGTTGGATGTGAAGCCGGAGTGTTTACGTACCGCTGTGAAGTTGGATGTGAAGACGGAGTGTTGAGTACCGCGGTGAAGCGGAGTGTTGCGTACCCACTGTGAAGCCGGAGTGTTGGGTACCGCTGTGAAAGCCGAAGTGTTGGGTACCGCTGTGAAGCCGGACGTGTTGAGTACCGTGTGAAGCCGGAGTGTTGCGTACCGCTGTGAAGCCGGAGTGTTGGGTGCGCTGTGAAGCCGGAGTGTTGGGTACCGCTGTGAAGCCGGAGTGTTAGGTACCGCTGTGAAGCCGGAGTGTGTGGGTACCGCTGTGAAGCAGAGTGTTGGGTACCGCTGTGAAGCCGGAGTGTTGGGTACCGCTGTGAAGCCGGAGTGTTTGAGTACCGCTGTGAAGCCGGAGTGTTGAGTACCGCTGTGAAGCCGGAGTGTTGAGTACCGCTGTGAAGCCGGAGTGTTGAGTACCGCTGTGAAGCCGGAGTGTTGAGTACCGCTGTGAAGCCGGAGTTTTGGATACTGCTGTGAAGCTTGAGTGTTGAGTACCGCTGTGAAGCCGGAGTGTTGAGCTACCGTGGTGTGAAGCCGAGTGTTGAGTACCGCTGTGAAACCGGAGAGTTTGAGTACCGCTGTGAAGCCGGAGTGTTGGATACTGCTGTGAAGTTGGGTGTTAGTACCGCTGTGAAGCCGGAGTGTTGAGTACAGCTGTGAAGCCGGAGTGTTGAGTACTGCTGTGAAGCGGAGTGTTGAGTATCGCTGTTGAAGCCGGATGTTGAGTGCCGCTGTGAAGGAGTGTTGAGTCCGCTGTGAAGTTGGATGTGAAGCCGCCTGCATCCTGGAGCTCTTCTTTTCTGGGAGGTGATGACTGACTGACTGTCTACAGTTGTTAATAACGCAGCCTCCTAGGCGGTGTCCCAAATGACACCCATGCCCATATACTGCACTACTATGGGCCCCGGTCAAAAGAAAGAACTATATAGGGAATAGGGTGCCATTCGGCCACATTCAAGTACCAAGGGCTTGCTTGCTCCCCTTCTGATACCTAGCCTCTCCAGAAAAACCCGAGAGCTCTCTTCAAGGCCCATGTTTGGATACGTTGAGAAAAGAAGCAGTGGTCGCCCCCCGAAGGAGAAAAGACTAAACATTTACAAAAAGGTACTTTCAGCAAAAGGGCAGACTGAGGCCATGACCATATACAGTCATTGGATGAGGCACGGGAGCAGCAAATAACTGACTGCTTTCTTACTGTACAGTATGTAAAACCAATGCAAGAACGCAAAAGTATGCAAATCTACCCAGCGACAAGGTTCATTATGACATACTGCAAGTACCCCTCTGACACTTCACACCAGAGAACAGGAGCCTGTTGAAGCCGAAATGCACGCACAGTAATGCACTGTGCTGTAACCTGTTAGAGCGGTGCTGAACACCTGAATGCTGTATAGAGTGCCTGTTATGCTTACAAACAGTTATCCACAATGATTACACAGTTACCACTGTTTCACCCACACTGTGTCTAAGTGACTCACACCTACCAGGAATGTTCTGACTCTGGACACAGACCCAGCTCTCTCTCTTTCCCTATGCATCTTTCTCTGTATCTTCTCTTTCCTCGCTTTGTTCTCATCTCTCCTTCTCTTGATCTCCTCCGCTCTCTCCTCTTTTTTCTTCTCTCCTTCTCTGTTCTTACTTTGTCCCCCTCTCTTCATCTCTTCTCTCTCTCTCTCTCTCATCTCTCTCTCTCTCTCTTCATCTCTCTCTCTCTTCATCTCTCTCTCTCTCTCTTCTCTCTCTCGTCTTCTTCTCTTCTCCCTATCTCTCAATTCTCCCTTTCTTCTCAGTCAGGAGATGATGGATGCCTGTGAAATGCCCCTCAGTAGAGGGGGGTAAATCCCTGGTGACACACAGAGGGGCATCCCATTAGAACAACACCTGTGCACTGGCAGGTACAGTGTCATGTGTCCACTAAGTGATGCAGCATGCTCAGTAGTCTGTACTCATAGTGCTGGGGATGGGGACCATATAGACTGGTTTGAATTACATCAAAGGAATTACACCTGTGCCTATAACCTGTGGAAATGAACCAGTCAATCTGGTGGAATTTGGTGGAAACATTAACATACAGTAACTATATATCACATTTTCCTGTAAGTTTTCTGTTTGATGACAAAAAATGATCAATATACAGTATATATATAACTTTTGGGTGGAATTAAAAGTCTGTGTAGTGCGGCAGTGGAATCTTGCGTCTGTTAGTCCAGGCGTGAAACAGCTGTCCCTCTCCCAGTGTAGTGAGGTGACGTAGCATGGCAGCGTCTGTCAGAGCCTGTTTAAATCTGAGCAGGCCGAGTCACAAATGGCCCCTTATTCTCTCTATAGTGCACTACTTTTGACTAGAGCCCTATGGGCCCTGGTCAAACGTAGGGTGTTATATAGGGAACAGGGTGCCATTTGGGATGCACCTTGAGAGAGTGAGCCGGTCGCCCTGCAGTGTCCTTGGGTCTGTTGCCTGCGTTCCKTAGCTCCAGATGGGCCGAGGTGCAGCGGGTGCTGCAGCACGTCTCTGAATGACGTGCACTCGGACTCCAGATGCCTTGCTGCTCTTTCTGGGGCCAGATACCCTGCACTGTACCTTCGAAAKTCACACATCTGTGTGCATCAGGGCACATACCATACTATGCATCGGGGTACAACCTATGTATGAGAAAACACACACATGGTTTCCTACAAATGTGACAGTGATGGCATTATTTTAGTATGTGGGTTTTGACCATCCAAATATGTACGCACGCACATAAGCACAAGGACAAAACACACACAGTCTCTCTCCAAAATCCTACGTAAAGCCTGCAGTTTCCCCTCAGCCTGTAAATCCTCTCTCTCTCTCTGTGTTGTGTTTTCTCCATCAGATCCCCATGGAGGCTGGGAAATGAAGAAATAAGACAAGGGCAAGAGAAAACAAAAGACGGAACGAAGTTTGAGAAATACTGCAGTCCTCGATTAAAGTCTATTTTCTCAACACTTCGTCTCCACAGAATATGATKATTTTCCTTAAAATTCAATAATGTTTTTGTGCTCAAATGAAAACTGTAATGTATGGCTTAGAGTTGTAGTTATGAGTTTCTCATATGAGGCTTGTCTCCAGAATGACTAATTGAATGCTTGTAAGAATTGTTGTATGCAACCATCAAGACCATATGAATATAGCCCTTGTAAGTGTTTGACCATGCTTGCATTATTTCTCATTCTACTGAAGAAGGTGTTGTAAATTTTTTTGCTYAACAACTATTCACAATTTCACTTCACTGAATTAATGTCACGTCCGTCAAAAGGATTGGACCAAGGTGCAGCGTGGTAGGCGTACATTTTCTTTTATTTAAATGAACACCGAACAAAAACAACAAAATACTGAACGAACGAAACGTGCCGCTACTGGTGTGCACACAGGCAACTATCTGTAGACAAGATCCCGCAAAGCACAATGAGGAAATGGCTGCCTAAATATGATCCCCAATCAGAGACAACGATAAACAGCTGTCTCTGATTGGGAAACATACCAGGCCAACATAAACCATTAAACATACCAGGCCACATTAACCATTAATAAACCTATCACCTAGATGACCCACCCTAGTCACTATCACGCCCCAACCAACATAGAGAATAAACAGTTCTCTATGGCCAGGGCGTGACAATTAAGAAACAACTCAAACAGTTGTAAAGCCCGACCAATATGTGATTTCTGGATACAATAACGATTCCGATTTTAGTGGAAACATAAAAAATATATACACCGATTTAACCATGGCAAGGTGACCATAGTTATTCCCCCCGTAAGGCAATCAAACAGGCAAAATGTCAGTACAGAGACAAAGTGGAGTTGCAATTCAACAGCMCAGACATGAGACGTATGTGGCAGGGTCTACAGACAATCATGGATTACAAAGGGAAAACCAGCCACGTCAGCCACGTCTTYCTCCCAGACAAGCTAAACARCTTCTTCYKCCACTGTGAGCATAACACAGTGCTACTGTACCAACGCGGCCTGTTCCAAAGGACTGTGGGCTCTCGTTCTCCGTGGCCAACGTGAGTAAGACATTTAAACATGTTAACCCTCGCAGGGACGACAACAGTAGTAAGCCTGATTACCAACAATGATGAGACAGCCTACAGTGAGGAGGTGAGGGCCCTGGCAGTGGTGCCAGGAAAAGAACCTCTCCCTCAACGTCAACAAAACGAAGGAGCTGATCGTGGACTTCAGGAAACAGCAGAAGGAGCACGCCCCTATCCACATCGACGGGACCGCAGTGGAGAAGGTGGAAAGTTTCAAGTTCCTCGGCGTACACATCACTGACAATTTGAAATGGTCCACCCACACAGTTGTGTTCGGCACGTGACAAATACGATTTGATTTGAGTACCTTCAAAAGCTTTTGTAGCTTGTTGAAAGACACAGCTGACCATGAAACATCTTTTCTATTTTTAAACATCTTTGTTTGTACTGTAGGGCTCACTCTATGGAATGTTCAAGAAGCACAATCAACTAACTATGTCAGGGACAGCTCATTTGGTCCTGCACTAGATTTACCATGAAGCTTGATAGCTTAGAAATGTTACACAGGATTTAACCTTTAACAAATGCACCTATTATGTAAATKATTTACAACTATAGCGGAGCAAGCCACTTAAACATGCTCTTGATTGCCCCCATTACATTCAGTCACTGGACTGCTTGTCCATTGTGATTGAAAAATCTCTACATTCAATTCTCCGCTTATCTAATTCTGGTATGGCAGGGAGCATATTCACAGTATACAGGGTGTCAGGCTGAATTCACAGAACAAACTGTTCTATCCACCTCTCTCTTTCTCCCCACCTCTTTCTCTCTCTCACGCTCTCTTGCTGCCTCTTGCTCCCCCATTTTCTCTCCATCTCACCCTCTCTCGTTCTATCGTTCCGTGAGAGACAGGGAGTGGGGGTCGCCAAGGGAAGGGAACAGAGTGATCTTGTTTTGGCCAGTATATTTTCGACAGCCACTCTTCATCCAAGTGGAGCAGAACAAGCCACACATGCATAGTCACGAACACATTGACAATACTGGAAAATCTGAAAATACTGTCTGATTCCCAAATGGCACCCTATTTTCTACATAGTGCCTATGGGCCATGGTAATGCATTATGTTGGGAATTGAGTGCCATTTGGGAAGCAGTCACTGGAGAGAGACCGCAGTGGTATCGCCATCACCATCAAAGCACCACCTGAGGGTGTTGACTTGACCTGACAATGATCTCAATGGGGAACGAAACGTTGCATTTTGGTGTGTCTTCACAGATCACAGTGGGAGCGGAGCATATCAGAGTTTTATGCGCTCCAGACATCCTACCATTTCTTTACATTTGTTTTTCTGTCCAACAGCTGGACCCGTGGGAAATGTGTCCTTACCTTTTTCATACCACAGAGTCTCTGCTGTATTTCATGAGCGGTACATTGTATGTGAAGGTACCTGTAAGAGCACCAGGGATATGTGAGGAATCTATATTTTATATCAAAAGCTATGGCTGGGTTTGTTTGCTTTAACGGAGAGAGACTATCAATTGATCTGATCTGGCTAATTCTGAGGAGACACTTAAAAGCCCAATGAAGTTCGAGCGTAAAATTGATATTTACCACATCTAATGTGTTGACACATTTTTCAGCATTTGTCATCTAAGAGCTCCGATTTAAGTCCCCTCTTGCCACATGCACGGCAAACTACAGATAAACGAGGACAAACTCGCATGCTTCAGGTGAAAGCGCACTGAGTGGATCCTAAACAGTCAGAGAAGTAGAAGTCACAGGAAATGGATAAACGAGAAGCAAATGTCAAGAGACCTCACAACAATGTACAATATTTTGAGTGGAATGCAATCAGCCACCGCACTGTTACAGCAACATTGAAGGTTTTGGATGATATTCACTATGCTCTGGTTAAAAGGTTGTGTTCATAGATTTGTCAAAGGGATTTGAAACTGTGGACCATACTGTCTTGGTGCAGAGACTGAAGTGTATTGAGATTACTGGTAATGCCCTAGAGTGGTATGTGAACTACCTGTCAAATAGAACTCAGTGTTTTAAGGCAATTAAGGCCGATGGTTGTCTGAAAGCTGCACTCAGGTGTGCCTCAAGGGTCCATTTTAGGTCCACTGTTGTTTATTTTGTAGATCAACAAAATTGGGAGACAGATTGAGACAGCTGATGTACATTTTTCTATTTGACACTGTTCTCTATTCAAGTGGCAGCAGCTTGATTTTGACCTTTGAAAAAGCTCAAATAGCTTTTAACATTATTCAACAGAATCTGTACTATTTGAAGCCTGTTCTGAATTCCTCCAAAACAAAATACATGGTATTTTCCAATAATAAACTCCGAAAACCAGGCACATGCCCTTCCGGTCTCCAAAGTGCCCTTTTGGGTGGCTGTATAATCCCCCCCCCCCCCAAAAAATGTTTTGTTATACTTTTTTTGTCGTTGTTCTGAACGAACTTGCTGCAAGTCGTCGTTTAAATGACACAAGATAATGAATGTAGCTAGCTACCGACATTTGTAATCCATTTGCCCCATTCATAGTTTGTCATCAAAGCATCCATATGATGTATTCTTCACCATCCTTTTTGCCTGAGCCAAAATAACTTTAATATTGTGGTGAATATTTGTTGGTTCATGATGATGTCACTGAATATGCATCCAAAGTCAAGGCAAAGGCATACAGCTAAGTGCTTATGAAACTGCCCTTCTATCCCGGGTTTCACAACAGATACCAAAGGAGGAGGTCTTCTAGCATCACAAGAGGAGGACTGGGTTAGGCAAACAGCAATGACTGTAATTGTTCTGTGCTACATGAGTTATTATGAAATATGAAATTACTTTGACATGACATAATAAAATCATACAATGAAGTTAGAAGATTATGGTTATTAGATTATGAAGTTATTATTTAAGAGCATTGATGCTTAACCCTGATTGCTCCTGTAAGTGACAAACATTTAATGTAAAACACACACACACACACACACACACACACACACAACCTGTGGCTCTGGCAGGTGTGTGCTCTGTGAGTAATCAATTTTACTCTGGCATCACCCTGCTCCCCCTTCTCCCAGCTTGAGAGGCAGTATAAAATAGGGTGTTGAGAATTAGGTTTAGGTTAGGAAAAGGGTTAGCTAAAAGAAAAAAATCTACATTTGACATTAGTTTGACAAAAGCTAGATCCCTTCTAGCCATGACCGGGCTGTCCCACCCCACTCCTCATTCCCATTGCGATTCAGCACCACAGCAGTGGCAAGAGGACACTAGGCGGCCACAAAATGAAGAAATTCCAAAACMGATGTTGAACAATCAAATTCGATATGTAAATAAAACACATTTGGCTAATCATTGAGAGAAAGCTTATTTTATTTATTAGTCTATGAAGTATATTTGCCTTTGAAGTTGGAGCACATRGACTGGTATCTCCATCAATGAATAAAACACATTATTTTACAATGGTTTTTATTTCATTTTTCTCCCGTACAATTTGACCGGCAACAATTTTACTTATCTGCTTTTCATTTTTTTTTATCGGCCAAAAGCCAGCATTTACCGGCTAATGGAAACCCTGGTGTGTGTCACATAAAAATAGCATGGAGGCTTTTGACTCTGAAGTCTGAACCCTTCTGAGTTTCCTTGGTCTTTTTCCATCTCTCTTATCGTTTGTGTCAGAATACACTGTACACGCAGACCCTTTTCCTACATGCTGACTTTCAGCCCAGGAAAATTTGTGGGATTTTTTTTCGACAGCCTGAGCATGAAAATGGAGGCAAAAAGCTAGTTGTAGTAGGGCTGGGCAATATATCGAATTAATTCGATTCATTCCAATTTTATGTTTTTGCGCGATATTCCAAATGCCTGTATTGCAAGAATCACGTTTTAAAGTCGTTTTTGATTTTATGAACGTTTGTCCACTTGTTCTCATGTTGTCTCGTCTCCTTCGCTCCTGTGSTGTGTGCACCTTTCCATTTACACCAGAGATCTGTATAAAATGAGGAAATGCACGTCGCCGCCCAAACAATGGGAGTCGTTGTCCCAAAGGAGGGAAGGCAGGGGACAAGCTTAGGTCCAAAACAAGCCCATAGCAATGCATTGGGCTTATTTTGGATGGAATTTTGTGAGAGTGAAACTTCTTACTTTGCCTCTTCCTCTGGTTTACACACACACACACACACACACACACAAAGCCCCTCTCACTAACAACAACAAAGATAAGAGATCACTTTTTCATCTCCCAGGTAGCACAAACGTCGGGCCCACATCTGGCCTGACTCTGACATGCCAGATCTAAAACTGCTGGCCTGGGTCTGGCAGCTGGATCTGGCCCGAGTCCGAAATGAATGACGGCAGTCTAGGCCAAAGTAATTTGGCCCAGATCTGGCAGCCTGAACTAAGCCAAAGCTGACATTTTAGGGCCAGAATTGGCCCAGATCCGCTCGATTCAACCCCCCCACCCCCCGCCACACACACTCTCAAAAAAGAAGCATGATATTAAATGGAGGAAGTAATATTGCAGCTATCACCCGAACTACGAACAACATAAGCATAAAAAAAGACATGACATTTTCTCATTTTACCTTTTTTATTTAAATATATGAAATTTACTTTGTGTGCGTGTCATCCATCAACAAGTACTACGTGAGTACAGTAGCATGGACATATCCAAATAAATGTCACTAGAAAACAGCTTAAACAAACGCAAATGCAGCTACTTTGATGTTATMCTATGTGCATAGTTGATGCGATTGTGTTAGACATAGTTGGCTAGCTAGCAAGTAAGGGATAAGAACATTGCCAGCCTGCATAGTAATCAAACAAATAGAATGAACAACAAGTCCGCTTCTCTATCAACCTAACCGATAGCACAACTGGAAGGATGAAATAGCACYAATTTACTTATCAAAATTCTAATCTCAAAGAAAACATGTCATTTTTAACAGTAAATGTGTGCTTGTTTTCTTTGGCAACCGTGGAATAAGCGGGATAAAAGCCTCCGCTCTGTACATTACTTGGAACTAATAAACTCGGGCAGTACCAAGTCGTCCATTATTTCCAGATAATGTACAAAGCGTCAGTGTTRATCCCTTTATCCCATGTATGTATGCATGTATGTCAATGTATCTATTTCTCTCTGGGTCTATCTGCCCTTTCCTTGCTTTGTTCGGTCCGCTCCTTCCTGCGTCCGTCTCTGTCTGGTGCAAGCTGCAGCCACCTTATGACGAACTTCTCCGTCTCTCCATCTGTAGCCTTGGATGTGAAAGTGTTTCTCCTGACAGCCCCTTTGAATAACAGAAAAAAAAAGAGCAACAAAATGATGTGTAGTTACAACAATTAGTTRGATTTTGACACCACACGAAAATCGTAGGAATCACAATCCAGACCTCAAATGGGAAGTTTTCAATTTCAACACGGAGTCAAACAGATCAAGAGATATAAACATGTGCCTGTTGTCGCTCCGCCGTGTGGTCAATCTGAATGTGCTTGCGAATGTTCAGTCTTGACAGGGTTTGGAACATGTTTACCAAGTTTGGTTACAATACAAATATCCGTGTCTGATTTTATGCATTTATATACTATTCTGTAAAGTATTTCCTTGAAGGACCTTGGTACATAGATGCCATATATCAAGTTTCATCCAGATCGGCCCTATGGTTCCGGAGGAAATGTCATTTAAGTGTTTAATTTTTTTCTCTAAATGGTGGAAAATCCATCATGGCAGACCTTGTGGGTCCTTGAGGCAAATGTGTACCTTGTGAAAAGAGGGACCTATGCAATGAAAATTAGGACTCTAGGTCAGGGATGGGCAACTGGCGGTCCACAAAGGCCTCGGCTCAATTTCCCAAGGAAAATAACTATTTTCTGTGATCTATTGCCAGGTAGTATTTTCTGTGATCTATTGCCATAATAGTATTTTCATTCCTAATTCAKTGGTCAGGCCACTGTCTGTCCCTCACAACAGTCTCTCTTATCTTGTGTCCCCTGCCCAGTAATCATGGATACAGCTCTCAGATGATAAACARATGGTCTGTGCTATTCAGCATCCTTTGGATGTCCCTACCCCATTGAAGTTGACATTTAAAATGGTTAAGGTTAGGTAAGGGCTTTGGTTATGTGTAATGTTAGGGTAAGGTTTAAGATTAGGGTTATGGTTTAGGGTATACATATACTCATCATTCAACCTATAGAATGTTGTTTTACATGATAACTTCTAGGTATTATTAGCGGAAAGTTAAAATGTATTGTAAACCAGAATGGATGGACTGTACTTGTTGTTCAACAAATAATACGTTATTGTGAGTGATGACTGTTTTGTCACACATTCGTCTCTCGCTGTGAACKGTCTGAGTATTTGATGCATGGAGGTGGAACGAGGAGACAGTCCGTCAGAGAGGCTGAGGGTGGAGAGACAGAGTCTGCTGGCAGGAAGACAAACAAGAAGGCTATTGTCGAGCACATCCCTTTACATGGGGTTCGAGTGAGGAATGGTATCAGCTGGAAATACTAATAATTCAACCAATAGAATGTTTAACATTATACTTATAGTTTTTTTAATAGATTTGCCTTTTTAATGAAAGAAGACAGCAGCTGATTGACCCAACGTTACACATAACCACCGGGACCATATAAGAATATATATATATTGTATGTGTATACTGTAATTCAGCGTTTAGCTACCATAGTACACATGAAGCTAAATAAATCATTATCATTATCATCATCACTGAATCTTGGAGCGCTCTTTGCCATCTCCGCTCGAGACCAGTTGGGATCACGTGAGTCCTTTGTGACTCAATGGACATAGCTAGCTAGCTAATGTAGCTAACAGTGACTGTTAGCTAGCTAGCTATGTTAACAGAGTGCTTTCTTGCCTAGTCTTAGCTAGACTACCGATGTTTTACAAACAAAAACACTAGCTAGCTTATTTAGCTACCTAATATCACATAGGCTAGACCCTAAATGTATTGACTAAGCTAGCTAACGTAAACTCGTACATCGCCTMGGTCCGTACAATTGCCCTTATTTTAGCGCCCCAAAAACGTAATACTTCCAGATCAACTGTAATGTCAATACCATTGTAAAGCACAATTTCTCCCCTTTCCAACAGAATCAATTACATGACCTAAACACTGCCCGTTTCTGCATAATTCAATCAGGCAATGAGCCCCGTCGGGTCTTTTTAAAAATGGCGGGTGGGGAAGTGAAACTAATGCGTGATAGTGAGGAGAGATGTCATGTGGGAAAATTGCTTTTTTTCACTCGATCTGTCCAACTTATCACCTTATCGCCTCTAAAATTTAAATAAAACACTATAAAGAGTTTATATAATGAGTGATCACATACCTATTTGAAGGTTTGTGTCGAATTTGAATCGGGTTTTTAGGGCGGTGCTAAAGTGATCTTAGAAGTAAACAGCGGCTTTGAGAATGATGATCGCATGAATTGATGATGCAAAAWATTACTACGTATCCCRCCTTACCRCCGTCACTGTCCATTTCTTGTTTTTAAAGGATTAGAGAAGTGCTACACCTGGTGGAGAGAGATTGTAAGACAGAAATAGTTGCTTTATGCGTGCTGTACGTTACGACATGACACGCCACGATGTAACGGAGGGTCAGTTTTTTTCAACTTTTCTCCAATACTATAGAGCCATTATTACCATGTCAACGCTTGAATAGAAACCTAGTTCACACCCCCAATTTTGAAGTCAACACAGTCGCTACAGTCCCATTAGTTTTCTTTGTAGCCTCGTTTGAATGTTGCGGTTGCGCACATTTGTACGGAATGGGGTGAGTTCACGTTACCTCTGCTCTAGCAGTTAGCTAAAATAGCGAGCTAACATTAACGTTAGCTGACGTTAATGAGATACTTTGACAACCATGACCAGTCCAAAATGAAGCTAGCCACAATGTCACAAACTAATTAGCGACTGCAACAAAATAAATTACTACAAATACAACAGCTATCATTTACCTATTTTTAACTTTTTCGTATCTTCTACTGCTGGTCTCGACAGTTAACCAACTGATTGACTCTCACAACGACCGTTGGAAAGTCAGGCACCGAGGCAGGCTCTAGCTGCAAGGCAGACGGCTCAAACAGCAGAGGCCACCGCTGCTGGATCGTGWGTTTTTGGTTCCTTTCGAGGTAATGCTGGCTCCCTATTAAGGATACTTKAGCAAGCATTGATGATACATGTATGCTACTTTTTGCTATGTTGAAAATTTGAATCACAGATTTGTAAAACAGATTGGAAATTGTTTTTTATTTAACTAGGCAAGTCAGTTAAGAACAAATTCTTATTTACAATGACGGCCTAGGAACAGTGCCTTGTTCAGGGGCGGAACGACAGATTTTTACCTTGTCAGCTTGGGGATTCTGTCTAGCAACCTTTTGGTTACTGGCCCAACGCTCTAACCACTAGGCTACCTGCCACACCATTGTTGACTTAAACTTTGTTTATGCTGAGGTTCAGATTTTTTTTTTGCATGCAACCTTGGGTTATGACAAAGAAACACTATGGCAAAGTTACACAGTTGGTGACACAATTCATAACTTACCTGGTTAAGATAAGCAGTTTWATTTTCTTCTGGTTTATCAGAATGCGCAAGCAACCCATAGCTACTGTCAAAAATTCCATGCAGGAAAATGTTCAATGTCTCACAAATATGAGGTGTGAAAAAATAAGAAATGTGACATTAAGCAGAAGCTTTTATCCAAAGTGACAGTGTATATGCATACATTTTCCGTTCGTGGCCCCGAGAATCGAAACCCACAATCATGACGTTTCGAGCGCCACAATTTCTTCCATTGACTTTCGTCGTTATTTATTTAGCTATTTTAATAGGCTATAGACTACATTTGTAACAGTTTAGTAGACTATTGCAATAATTCATGGTTGTAGGCTGCATCAATCCTTCAGCCTAGGTAGCAGATTATCAAATGGAAGATATAGGCCTATTCGTTCCTCCAGGCTGCGCTCTGCGGTTGCCAGGCACGCTCCACTATTGATATCATTAGGCCTACATTTTTWGAAAATAACATTATTTTATTCTACCTCCTGCAATGAGGAATGTATTATMGTTAGTACACAATTATTGTCTAGGCTGTAAACTGCAGTGATGTAGGCTATTTATTAATTTGTTACATTTAGCCTATTTCAATGATACCCAATTGGTAGTTACAGTCTTGTCCCATCGCTGCAACCCCTACAGACTCAAGAGACATTTGTCCTCCGAAACACYACCCTGCCAAGCCGCACTGCTTGCTTAACCCAGAAGCCTGCCGTGCCAATGTGTCAGAGGAAGCACCGTTCAGCTGGCAACTGAAGTCAGCTTGCAGGTTCCCTGCCCTCCACAAGGAGTTGCTAGAGCGCAATGGGACAAGGAAATCACGTCCTGCCTAACCCTCCCTTAACCCGGACAGCGCTGGGCCCATTGTGCACTGCCTCATGGGTCTCCTGGTCACAACTGGCTGTGACATAGCCTGGGATCGAACCCGGGTCTGTAGTGATGCCTCAAACACTGTGAGGCAGTGCCTTAGACCGCTGCYCAAGTCGGGAGGCCCCGATGTAGGCWAATTTTAARAACCTCTAAAATGTCCTTTTGTGTTTCATGCCGAAATAAATCCCTGATTATACAACCATTTGGATCAGTTATGGGTTTATTTTGACAGTTTACAAGGTTCAGAAAATTACATTAGGCCACTCATATGGTGTATTTTGMCAGGATGTATCGGCATTTACAGATGGGCCTACCATAGAAAAATAGGCTATAGCCTATGACACTGAGATGTGCTGTCTGTCATGGATCATGTAWCCCAAGTCGTCCTATAATTWACGTGGCCACCAGCATGTGCCTAAAAATCGCTAACGTCATTATATTGAGCCAGGATTGGCTGAAGGACTGAAATGAATAGAAGTAGCGTGAGTGGGATTAAATATAAAAATCTGTAAAATCTCATTCATTTATAACATAGATTCTCTAGGGTGCTTCTCCATCTAATAGCCTAATGGGCCGAATGTTAGCTTGCAAATGACCTAGCAAATTCATGGTGAAATTATTACATTCATAATTMTTTTCATTCTTCAATCACCTGCCGAATAAAAACCTCCTATGGCCCTACTTCGGAAAAAGTGAATCAGACTAGATATGCTTAAGTGGACTCGGCCCGAGAACCATTAGCTGGAATCTAGAGTAATATGATTCTGCCGGACTCCGTATGAAGCCCACCCAAGTCCAAGTCGATGTCAAGTGCGCCGAGTCTCAAACCGAAAAGGCCCGAACTCACCGTGTTGACTGGGCTCTGACGAGCGGTTTAAACTTGCTATTTGACGTTTTTGTCCAACAGACACCAAAACACATTGAGAAATTATTTTACAGTAATAGAGAAGTTCACCTTTCTAACGATGCCCTTTTTATGTCTCAACTACTCAAACAGCACGCAGAGCATACACTACTAAAACCAGAGTATCAATGAACGTTGATTGTGGAAAATGAATGCTCACTTTTGTCGCACGCAGCATTTCGGTAGTAAGTACCGCGACCAGCATTTTAGCCAAAGACCGTTATACTAGATGTCTAGTCTGTCTTTTATAAATGTGCATAAAACGCAATTATAGAATGAACTGGAAAGTCATTCTCATTCTGAGAAATAAAGGTAGGCCATTTGATTTCAACATCTGAACAAAGTGGACAGGCTTACATGCTGTTCAAACAGTTGGAGACGGACAGAAGTGTGTGTTCATAACAATTCAACTGTTCTACCTTGTCAGTTAGCAAATAGATCCAAGTTGGCTAAACTTGAGATATAAAGATTAGCTGGCTACTCCTAGTACATGGGCTTGTGCTTGAGAGATTGTTTATGAGACATGTGTTAATTGTCTATAGCATAATGCCGGCTACAAGAAGTTAGTCATTATTAGTGAATATGCATTATGCATGGTTCTGGTTAAAGTTGTAACAAAAAAGGGCATTTTCATAGACAGACTTGTTCAGTAACTTGTTCAGCCAGTTCAGTGATTATTGCAAACTGTTCTGATAAAATAAGACAATTACTAGTGGATTTTATGGTTGTGGAAGGCTTATATTTAGCCTAGYTAGAACTTCACAAGCCCTGAATTCATTTGATTATTGCTGACTGTTTGAACTTCAGTGTATATGACCGTTAATTGTACAATAAAGCTCATGTAGAGAAAACATTGTGAAAACTGTAGATATACTGTATATCTTGAATCGCACATACGTTTGAAAAAATGTAGATTAGATTTTTTTGCCATATAGCCCAGCCCTAAATTGTAGTTAGCCTGATGAATCACACTAAATTCTTCCGGTGCTCTGTTGTTCGCTACATACTTTAGTCTGAGACTGCCATCATTTAAGTAGTTTGTGATGACGAGGGGCACCACAAAGTAATAAGACTAAGACTGCCACCACAAAGTAATAAGACTGAGACTGCCACCACAAAGTAATACGACGGAGACTGCCACCACAAAGTAATACGACGGAGACTGCCACCACAAAAGTAAATAAGACTGAGACTGCCACCACAAAGTAATACGACGGAGACTGCCACCACAAAGTAATAAGACTGAGACTGCCACCACAAAGTAATAAGACTGAGACTGCCACCACAAAGTAATAAGCGATCTGATCGTCTCTAATCAATCAGAGTATCAAACTGCCGCTTTACCAACGTGTGTTCTGGCTCTGGACCAACCCATTGGTTTCTGGACCAATCAAACGGCCCTAAATGTTTTCGCATTTGGTGAAGGGTCGGGGATGTAGTCAGATCCAGACTCATTGCAGTGAAGAAACTAAGCAAGGAGTCTGGATAMCCAGGCAAAGTTGTAGGGATATACCATTTGAAACAGACAACATACTTGAACCCAAAGTTGGGTTCTTGAACCCAAAGTAAAAATGGACAAAAAGATATTCAACATAAGAGTCATATGGGCTATGTGAATCTGTCATATGTCTGAAATGAAGAGGATACACACACTTCTGAAGTCAAAGTATGTGTCATCATATGCCCTTGATGAGGATAACTGAGGGACTGTGGAGAATGACCCTAAAGACATGACACATACTTTTACTGTGAGACCATTCGTCAAACTCAAGATGTAAAAATTAGGCAACATAAGCGTTCCTTGCTGGAGATCATGCAGTATTGGACTCCTCTTGGTCTTTTKACACCAGCTAGAGATCAAAGGTCTGAGAGACCACAGGCCTGGCTGGGAGTAGGTTGCGTCCCAAATGAAACACTATTACCCATTTGGTGCACTACTTCTGACCAGAGACCCTGGTCAAAACTAGTGCACTAAATAGAAAATAGGGTGCCATTTGGGGTGCAAGCTAGAGTGGTGTTGAGACACTATCACGGGTCACAGTGTGAGGAAATCTAACACATCCATCTCGTTTGGTATGACCCAGGCTTGGAGACACTGCTGTGACCTCCTTATAACATATCCCTCTGAGGGGAAGGGAACAGCCAAAACATTATGAATCATTAAGAACGATTGCGTTCAAAGGTTTCGGGGGTGAGGAGGTGATGTCTTGCAGAAAATTCAACCATCAACCGTCACCATGTTGCAAAATAATCAAACATAAATGAGTACAATGTGTTATTCAGACAAAATGAATGAACACTAGTCAATGTGCTGAATGCACCATTCCACAGAATTGACTGTATGTACACCGCCCCACATCACAATTCCAAGCCTCCCAAACTGAATGCCTCCACTTGACCAAAGGGAGTTTTATCCACAACAGATATACAGTAGCTGAGCATGCATTTTCAAAATAACAGGAGACGTTCTCCTTTTCAATACCCACATGCACTGAGAGGGAGCTGAGAGAGCGACGTCCAGCTGCCTTAGAATGGAAGAGGGGAACATCCCTGCAGGATATGCCCCCCCCCCCCCCCCACCCCCCAGCGCAGCTATGAAAACCCCTATTGAATGGCTGAGGCTAATGTGACTTTCATTAGCGCTATGCTAGCAGCCAGAGACTGAGGCAGGCCAAACCCAAATAGAAAAGAGCTACAGCATAACTGTGTCGGATGCCCAACCTTCTACTACCCCTAGCCAAACTGATTGACTTCCTGCCTCGCCCAGTGGAATAATCCCTAAACTCCAGTTGCTCCCATATTAAGCATTGGGTTTCGTTCGGTTGGGTTCTTAACTCACCCAACAGGTTACCACAGCAATTGTTTGAATATCTAAAGTCCAAAGATGCCAACCCATGGGAACAAGATATGACAAAAACATTCAGATTCAAAATACCCATTAAACACGAGCTGAAGTGTTTCTCGAACATAACCTATAAATATTCCACGAAATTACCACATGGTAAACGAACGAATGTTTAGGAGACATTCCTCAGTACGGTCTACTCGGCTACCTGGGGGAGTTGCCATGCCAAAGCAAATGGGGAACTTTTCCCCCCCGTCGTTTTATCCTGGCAACAGTGTGGTACACCCCGCTTCTCACTCCTTTCTTTTTTCTCTCTTTCTCCCACTCCCTTTCCTCCCATTACCTCCATCTCGCCAGATTTGCCCCATGCACCTGGGACTCTTAATGCCAGTATAGAAAAACAGAAATCTTCCGTTTCAGGTCGGTATGGGAGCAACAAAGTTTGTGAATGGGTCGTTTGAGAGAAACGCCGGGAAACGCTGGTATTTTTAGCAGCAGAACGCGGCACAATTACCAGTCGAGTCCCAGGTGCGGCTTGGAGGGCTGCTTTCTGCTGAGCCCTGGAGTGCCATTGAAACCGGCTCTAGAATCATTCATTTTCATAGCCTCATCGTCGGCTCCCACAGACAGCAGATGTGRACTGCTGCGATCACCGCATGGCTGGCTGCCACGATGCAGGTCAAACACTCCAAGTGAGAAGAAGTTGGAGAGAAAGAAGTGTGGCGAAACGATGTCCAAACAGCATGAAAGAACACTGGAGTTGTGCATGAGGAAGTCGAATGCATGCAGGGGTGATTTTGAACATTAGGCTGTAGGTGATGAACTGTGAGGTTTCCTCATTCGAGAGAGGTCCCAATGTGGGGCTCTCCAGTCTCCATTGGTGTGGCAGTCCTTGTTATAGCCGAAAGACAGTCAGACCTGAGTGGTGCTGCAGTGGAGCTGTCCTCTTATCCCTGACATCGATATAGGGGCTTTGCAAGTGGGAAAACAATAGTTTTGACAAGCGCTATCAGGCCTAGCAGTGTGAAGGCAGGCCAAACGATTTCATTTCGCAGCCAATTTCATTATCAGGACAGACAGAGTGTACTAATGCCTGAAAACCAACAATAGCAAAGCATCCTTCTAATTAAGCCCTTGAGTAGCATTGCTTAGTGGACCAGCCTATCTGTTTTGGATGCCTGCGAAGCGCCTGATTGGATTCAAGAATGCTCCTAATAGCCTCCCTATTTTTCCCATAGGCCACAGAGGAATCTGCTGAATTCAATGAACCAACCACGGGGCTTTGTCTCAAGCTTTTAGAGACTGATTGAGGCATATGACTACCATWAATTTTTACATAAATTCCACATTCATTCTGTCAACATTCCATGTCAATGACAGTGAGCACGAAATAGCTACAGAGGACAAGAACAACAAAAAAACGTAGACACGCAGTAATTTGTTCTTCATTTGTAGAGGACCTACGGCGAGCTGGTTCAAGCTAGGCCATACCATTCAATGCTACGTTGTAACGATTGAAATTCCTCACCAAGACAGGCCAGCACCAGGCCAAGACAAACAGAGTAGAGTACTGGCAGGCACGCATCACGGCTCCAATTTTACCGTAGAAAAGTACTGAACACAATAGGAGTACTTGACTCCTCTGACACTTAACAGTCTAAGCTGAACCCATAACTTCTCCCCTTACTGCTCTCTCCTTTCAGGGGGTGGAAACGGATCGGTCTACGAGTACAAAGCCGACTGTGCGTTTTACACAACGTTGTTCAGAATAAGGTCTAAGTGATCTCTGTCTATAAACACACTGTTTTCACACAATGGAGAATGGAATATTTTATAGCTAGYAGAGTGGGTCTAAAAATGGACATCTCAGCTAGGAAGCGAACAAGAAGTGGACTCACTCTATCCCCCCTGAGGTGACGGAAATTAATAAAATCCGGCACGGCAGATGCTGCCTTTTTATCAAACGCTCCTTTTCGAGATGGCCCTCAAATTAGCCAAGTTGGAGCGATGTGACAACCTAAGAACGTTGTCTGCTTTTGTTTTGAAGCTGGCTGTCCCCTCCAATGACTGTCAGCTAATGTCAGACCAAACAGAGTGGAGACTTACAGTAGGGGCTCTATCTGACTCCATTGTAATTCATTCTTATTGGCTTAATGAATTGTACTTTTTTTWATTTAACCCTTATTTTACCAGGTAGGTTGACTGAGAAATCATTTCCGTTTACAGCAACAAAACCGAGGGAACAGTTGCATGGGAGAATGATCCAATTGGAAGCTGGGGATGATTAGGTGGTTGTGATGGAATGAGGGTCAGATTGAGAATTTAGCCAGGACACCGGGGTTAACACCCCTACACATACGATAAGTGGCATGGGGTCTTTAGTGACCACAGAGAGTCGGGACACACGTTTAACGTCCCATCCAAAAGACAGCAACCTATACAGAGCAATGTTCCCAATCCCTGCCCTGGGGTATTGGGATATTTTTCAGACCAGAGGAAAGAGGGCCTCCTATTGGTCCCCCAACACCACCTCCAGCAGCATCTGGTCTCCCATCCAGGGACCAACCAAGACCAACCCTGCTTCAGAGGTAAGCCAGCAGTGGGATGCAGGGTGGTATGCTGCTGGCAAAAGCCATGCAAAAGCCATGCTAAAAGCATGCATGCGTCAATGTGCTTAAATGAATAGAATGACTTTCTACTTGAAGGGCATAATTACGGCACAAAACAGGTTTATCTCTGGATTAAATAATTCACAACCCGTCCCCTTTATAGCGTGTGATCTAATGCGTTCAATAAAACCGAAAACATTTAAGGGCTAATTCTCCTGAGGATAGATGGTCAAGACGGATTCTAAAATGGCTTCCTTGTCTCAACAAACCGATGATACCATAGATAGTAAGTGATGAAATGACTCGCAATAACGTGCGGAACATTTAATAATGAGCCTAGAGTACGATATCTTTGATTAATATTTGATAAAGGCCTTTATAAAGCATAGGTAGAGATCTATGGATCTGTTTATGACAACCAACCTAATGACAACTGGCACACGTTGCTATGGCATCAAAGGTAGATGTCATAAACGGGTTGCACGTGTATCTTTAATCATGTCAATTTTTTATACTGACCTCAATGTCTCAAGAGGGTCAATCGTTAGAAACGTACTTGTTTATAAAGTCGTGTTGACCCTGACACGGCACTGACACTGCGCCAGAGTTCACAGCTTGTTGTGAACAAGCTCCTACAGAACTGGAGGATGCAGACTTGAAAACCCCCAACACCCACACTCCAAACAGTCTCGCTTTGCTCCGCAGATCAATGCCCCTCTCATGTGCTTCTCAGCAGGGCTGACTGAGTATCAGAACACTCGCTGCTTAGTTTGACAGTGTTCCAGATTGCACCCTATTCTCAACGTAGTGCACTACTATGGACCAGAGCCCTGGCGTCTGGTCAAAGTAGGGCACTACATAGAGAATAGGGTGCCATTTGGGATGTAGCCTACGACTCGCATATCTCGAATAAGACTGTTGCGGAAATATGTTACATCCTCAACAATAGAGGCTTCTCTGATGTGAACCTGAACCTGCGGAAATGCATAGATATCTCAATCAAACCAACACCCACACGTTGAACACAGGCAAGTAAATACAGCTGGCAACATTGTAGGAGAGTACAACCTTTTCCAACAGTCTTTTAAGTTAAATATACCGTACAGTAAAAAAAATTCAGGGCCAGCAATTAAGAGCAAAAATCCACCACAGACAAACATCATCTGTTGCAATTGATGCCGTGTTCCATACAGGCAAAACGTTCTCCCCAAAAACACGAGGTTAGGRGGGAAAAAAAGAATGAGACTGCAAAACCATTGCAACAGGAGTTGCTGTTAGAGAGGATGAAGGTAACCACACAAGCAGGGTCAGGGGAGCAGAAGTCTCTCCATTTACAGTAATCCAGAGGTCCTTGTCCCACTGCAGGAAATCTGTCCAAACTCAAAAACCACATAGCTTAGGCCTTTCACCCAAGAACACGTGGTCACTTTCCTGCCAAGCCTACCCTGGCCATCATGATCACGGTTCAATTAAAGTTCACTGTTCTAAGGGGCATCTGAAAAGGTCCCCGTGCGCACACTGGAATGGGAGTGAAGGCTGCCAATTTCCTTTCCCCAGAAATTGCCAAGGAAACAACAACCTTTCCAGTAATGGAGTTGCCTGCTGCCGGTCGTGATGTGATTGGATTCAACGTCGTGTTCTCTCTCGGCGAGGGAGCAGCGACTCGACGGGTACGGCATCTCAAGTGTAACGTACATATTCAATCCGGCGTCTTTAATAACTTTTATTATGTCTATTGACTCTCCCTGGGCAGAGACACAGGAAGAGTCCCAAATGGCACTCTATTCTCTGGGACAAATTCAATAGGGAATAGGGTGCAATGTGGGAAGCAGTACTAGACACCTGCTGCTGGGGAAAGGGATAGGGAACTGCTTGTAATGTGCCTGATATTGGAGGTTAGTATGATTATGTTAAAGGTCAGAGGCGTGTTGCCCCTTGGTGTACAGCCGAGGTGAGACGTGATAACAAACTCCATGCCGTGTACAGMTGAAGTCGGAAGTTTACATACACCTTAGCCAAATACATTTAAACTCAGTTTTTCACAATTCCTGACATTTAATCCTAGTAAAAACGCCCTGTCTTAGGTCAGTTAGGATCACCACTTAAGTTTAAGAGTGTGAAATGTCAGAATAATAGTAGAGAGAATGGTTTATTTCAGCTTTTATTTCTTCCATCACATTCCCAGTGGGTCAGAAGTTTACATACACTCAATTAGCATTTGGTAGCATTGCCTTTAAATTGTTTAACTTGGGTCAAACGTTTCGGGTAGCCTTCCACAAGCGTCCCACAATACATTGGGTGAATTTTGGCCCATTCCTCCTGAAAGAGCAGGTGTAACTTTGTCAGGTTTGTAGGCCTCCTACGTGCTCGCACACACTTTTTCAGTTCTGCCCACAAATCTTCTATAGGATTTAGGTCAGGGCTTTGTGATGGCCACTCCAATACCTTGACTTTGTTGTCCTTAAGCCATTTTGCTACAACTTTGGAAGTATGCTTGGGGTCATTGTCCATTTGGAAGACCCATTTGTGATGGGTAGCTTGGCTTTTTTATGGCGGTTTTGGAGCAGTGGCTTCTTCCTTGCTGGGCGGACTTTCAGGTTATGTCGATATAGGACTCATTTTACTGTGGATATAGATGCTTTTGTACCTGCTTCCTCCAGCATCTTCACAAGGTCCTTTGCTGTTGTTCTGGGATTGATTTGCATTTTTTGCACCAAAGTACGTTCTCTTTTGATTTTCCCATGATGTCAAGCAAAGAGGCACTGAGTTTGAAGGTAGGCCTTGAAATACATCCACAGGTACACCTCCAATTGACTCAAATTATGTCAATTAGCCTATCAGAAGCTTCTGAAGCCATGACATCATTTTCTGAAATTTTCCAAGTTGTTTAAAGGCACAGTCTTATACACATCTAGATGTGTATAAGAGACAGGTCCCATGGTGTTTATACTTGCGTACTATTGTTTGTACAGATGAACGTGGTACCTTCAGGCGTTTGGAAATTGCTCCCAAGGATGAACCAGACTAGTGGAGGTCTCCAATTTTTTTTCTGAGGTCTTGGCTGATTTCTTTTGATTTTCCCATGATGTCAAGCAAAGAGGCACTGAGTTTGAAGGTAGGCCTTGAAATACATCCACAGGTACACCTCCAATTGACTCAAATTATGTCAATTAGCCTATCAGAAGCTTCTGAAGCCATGACATCATTTTCTGAAATTTTCCAAGTTGTTTAAAGGCACAGTCAACTTAGTGTATGTAAACTTCTGACCTACTGGAATTGTGATACAGTGAATTATAAGTGAAATAATCTGTCTGTAAAAAAATTGTTGGAAAAATGACTTGTCATGCACAAAGTAGATGTCCTAACCGACTTGCCAAATCTATAGTTTGTTAACAAGAAATTTGTGGAGTGGTTGAAAAACGAGTTTTAATGACAACTTCAACTGTATGTGAGTAACACAATGCAATCCTGTTGGAAAGGGAGATAAATGACAATGAGGAGGCAAAAGAATATCCTTGTGAATGTTGTCCTTTACATTATTTATGGCTGGCAATTCTTACAAGCTGTAAGCATGTCAGAAGCATTACAAAGAGGAAAGTAAGAGATACTACAAAGCACGACATACAGAAGCAGGATAATGCAGGGTCCTGCGGCAAGGCCTTCCTCCTCACACAACATAGTAAGCTACACAGGTAGCCTAGTGGTTAGAGCGTTGGACTAGTAACCGAAAGGTAGCAAGATTGAATCCCCGAGCTAAAAATCTGTCGTTCTGCCCCTGACCAACTCAGTTAACCCACTGTTCCTAGGCTGTCATTGAAAATAAGGATTTATTCTTAATTGACTTGCCTAGTTAAATAATACATAATAAGCCCTCCCTCTCCCTCTCCCCCAGATAGCGTGGATAAAAAGAGGTGTTTAAGCTGCGCCACTTGAAGAGGGGTCTCATCTGCAGCCGCCGGTGTTGTTCCATCGCACAGCTATGGCGGGTAGACATCACAGCCACCGCTCTAGGCCACACGTCTACAGCTGCTGCGATAGTCCTCCTCACAGACACGCAGAGGAGGAGGAGGAGGAGGAGGAGGAGGAGGGGTGGCCCACAGCTTTAGCTAACATTACAAGGACAACAACACTCAGGCTGTTTACTGTATACAGTGCCTTCAGAAACTAGTCACACCCCTTGACTTTTTCCACATTTTGTTGTGTTACAGCCTGAATTTAAAATGGATAAAAAAAAAATTTTTTTTTTTTTTTTTGTCACTGGCCTACACACAATGCCCCATAAGGTCAAAGTGGATTTATGTTCATTGAACATTTTACAAATGTATTAAAAATGAAAAGCTGAAATGTCTTGAGTAAGTAGGTATTCAACCCCTTTGTTATGGAAGCCTAAATAAGTTCAGGAGTAAACATGTGCTTAACATGTCACATAATAAGTTGCAATAATGGTGTTTAACATGATTTTTGAATGACTACCTCATCTCTGTACCCCACACATACAATTATCTGTAAGGTCCCACAGTCGAGCAATACATTTCAAACACAGATTCAACCACAAAGACCAGGGAGGTTTTCCAATGCTTCGCAAAGAAGGGCACCTAACATTGAATATCCCTCTGAGGATGGTGAAGTTATTAATTACACTTTGGATGGTGTATCAATACACCCAGTCATTACAAAGATACAGCTTCCTTCCTAATTCAGTTGCCGGAGAGGAAGGAAACCACTCATGGATTTCAACATGAGGCCAATGGTGACTTTAAAACAGTTACAGAGTTTAATGGCTGTGATAGGAGAAATCTGACGTGACCAACAGTTACAGAGTTTAATGGCTGTGATGGGAGAAATCTGACGTGACCAAAAGTATGTGAACACCAGTTCATCAAACATCTCATTCTAAAATCATGGGGATTAATATGAAGTTGGTCCCCTCTTTGCAGCTATAACAGCCTCCACTCTTCTGGGAAGGGTTTCCACTAGGCTTTGGAACATTGCTGCGGGAAATTGTTATTATTCTGCCACAAGAGCATTAGTGAGGTTGGGCACTGCTGTTGGAAGATTAGGCCTGGCTCACATTCGGCGTTCCAATTCATCCCAAAGGTGTTTGATGGTGTTGAGGTCAGGCCAGTAAGTTCTTCCACACCTTTCTCAACAAACCATTTCTGTATGGACCTCGCTTTGTGCAAGGGGGCATTGTCATGCTGAAACAGGAAAGGAACTTCCCCAAACTCTTGCTACAAAGTTGGAAGCACAGAATTGTCTAGAATGTCATTGTATGCTGTAGAATTAAGATGTCCCTTCACTGGAACTAAGGGGCCTAGCCCAAACCATGAAAAACAGCCCCAGACCATTATTCCTCCTCTACCAAACCCATATTTGTCCGTCGGACTGCCAGATGACGGTGCCACGGTGAATGTCACTGAACTCTTCAGAAAGGCCATTCTACTGCCAATGTTTGTCTATGGAGATAGCATGGCTGTGTGCTCGATTTTATACACTTGTCAACAACGGGTGTGGCTGAAATAGCCAAATCCACTGACTTGAAGGGGTGTCCATATACTTTTGTATACATAGTGTAGCTCTCTCTCTCTTGCTTCACCTTCATTTTTAAATGAATGAATTAGTTAACTGTTCAACTACTGTATATCTCTCTTTGAGTCAACTACTCACCACAATTTATGCACTGCACTGCGAGCTAGCTGTAGCGTATGCTTTCAGTACTAGATTCATTCTCTGATCCTTTGATTGGGTGGACAACATGTCAGTTCATGCTGCAAGAGCTCTGATAGATTGGAGGACGTTCTCTGGATGTTGTTATAATTACAGTGTAAGTCTATGGAAGGGGGTGAGAACCATGAGCCTCCTAGGTTTTGTATTGAAGTCAATGTAACCAGAGGAGGACGGAAGCAAGCTGTCCTTCGGCCAAACCATGATGCTGTTGAGGCTACTGTAGTTTTTTTGATCAATTATTTGGTGACATGTGAATATATTTAGTGTAGTTGAAACTTTTTTAATGTTTCACAATTTTTATTTTTATGAAAATCACCGAGGAGAATGATCTCCCTTTCCTCCTCTGAGGAGCCTCCACTGCTAAACAACCATTTTCAAGTCTTGCCATATATTTTCAAGCAGATTTAAGTCAAAACTGTAACTCAGCCAGTCTTGTTCAGCCAGACTCAGTTCAGTCTTGTTAAGCAATTCCAGTGTAGATGTGTGTTTTAGGTTATTGTCCTGCTGAAAGTTCAATTAATCTCCCAGTATCTGGTGGAAAGCAGACTGAACCAGGTTTTCATCTAGGATTTTGCCTGTGCTTAGATCCATTTTGAAAACATTTTTATCCTGAAAAACTCCCCAGTCATTAACGATAACAAGCATACCCATAAAATGAGGCAGCCACCACTATGCTTGAAAATATGAAGAGTGGTACTCAGTAATGTGTTGTATTGGATTTACCCCAAACATAACACTTTGTATTCTACATACTGTAGCTAGCTATATTTCGTTGTATTTTTTTCACTTTCACTTAGGTAGCGAATGCATCTAGCTAGTTTAGCCTACTCAAACACCCGGCTCAAACAGATAGGGATGCTATGTTAGCTGGCTGGTTATGGCTATCCAACACTGGAACTCTTCCATGTCAAGGTAAGCTTTTGGTTTTACTAATTTATTGCCACCGGGGCACGGCGGTGTAACTGCTAAACTGCTTGCTGACTGTACACTTTATTGCATGAATGTAGCGGGTTTAATAACGCGTTAGTTCTAGTAGCTATGTTGACTATGATGTTAGCTAATATTGTGACAACGATGTAYMSTGTGTGTAGAGCTTGGAAGGTTTGGAAGTTTTTTTTGCCTGGTCACAGACAGCTGATTGTGCACTGAAATCCACAAACAAAGGGAAAAGGTGAGAGGAGGAAAGCGTGTAGATGCAAGAAGGAATTWTGCAATGAGCAAAATGATCATGCTGTTTGTATGTGGCTGCTATGAAAATGAAATGTGTTTGCGTGTGATCAGGGGTGTATTCATTCCGCCGATTCTGTTGAAAACATTTCTTAAACGGAAGCAAATGGAACCGGGATAAACATACCTGAATTCTTCCATTAGAAATTCTCGTTTACAATTATTGGACTAATGATTACACCCTAGATCAGCTAGATGCAGGCAAGAGTGGATTTGAATTTGTCACTGTCTGTCACGTTGGTATAAAGGGATCGGGAGACAGGCTCAGAAATGCGTAATAGGGTTTTTTATTGATCCAAATTACAGTGTGCCATGTAAAAGCACGGGGACGAAGACCAAACAAACACGTATACAAAACACAGGGTTGTAACCCAAACCAAAGAGTGAGGAGTACCTGGAATAAATAGACCGGGGCGAGACCCGTAACATACAAGTGCACAATGATATCGCACGGGACGAGGCCCGAAATCATCTGCGCAATCCACAATGGCACGAAAGCCAAAACACACAGCACAGGTACTCACACGACCAACGGATATTGGAACAATACTCGACAGGACAATGGTGAACAATGGTCACACTTACACAATTACTAATCAATGGGAATAGGGACCAGGTGTGCCTAATGACACAGTTCTGGAGGGATCCGTGACATTGTCTGTCACCTTGATTCCTCCAATTTTTCTCTCGACCTGTGCACCTACGTTGTAAACGTTCATTCATAGGCTGGGTTGTAGCAACCTCATGACGGTTACAGGGAAAATGTGAGTATCATGTAGTAGCCTAAACCTATCGATGTTACATTGAGCTGGGTGAATAGAATATGAACTASAGTCATTCAATATGCTGAAATAGAAATACGGCCATGCTCATAAAAAAAACTGCATCCTCCGTCATCTGAAACTGTTGTCTACCGATGATCTGACAGAGCTTGAAGAATTTTGAAAAGAATAACGGGCAAATGTTGCACAATCAAGGTGTGGAAATCTCTTCGAGACTTACCCAGAAAGACTCACAGCCGTAAACGCTGCCAAAGGTGATTCTAAACATGCATTGACTCAGGGGTGTGCACACTAATTTATGTGTTTCATTTTCAATTACATCCGCAAAAATGTCTAAAAACATGTTTTCACTTTGTCATTACAGGCTATTGTGTGAAGATGGGTGAGAAAAAAAAAATGGAATCCATTTTGAATTCAGGCTGTAACACAACATGAAATAAGTCAAGGGGTATGAATACTTTCTGAAGGCACTGTAAGTGCCTCACAAGGTGTCTGACGGCATGCAATGCCCCGCGAGCATTGAGCAAAGCCTCGACAAGAATAACATAAAAACCCGGAGATCTGATTCCTCCATGTAACACAAGGCTCTGATTTCCCGACGTCATTCGATTTGAACCCAAAGCCCCGCAGTTGAACTCTCCCGACAAAACACGTCCCAGGCTCTTCATTCACAGACTGGCCCCCCTCTGCCCTCTGCCTTCGAACAAAATCCAGCTGACAAAAGTGCCAGCAGTAATCCCATCCCTCATTATTCTTCATTACAGTGGAGAAAAGCACCCAGGGCCAGATCATATTGGCTGTTAACTAAAGTTTGGGAGACAATTAGCTCAGGTTGTTAAAATTAATCATTGTTACAGCTGGGATCTCCGAGGCGAGCAGAAGCTCTGTTTTTATGTTCTGTTTATTCGAGCGCTCCGTGGATATCGATTGAAGGCTCGCTGTAAACAGGGGGATAAGGCATTCGACAATTGTTTGCCGGATTTACTCTCTCCGCACAGAGACGAGCAATCCAATCGTTACTGAGATTAGAGCTGATGCACAGGGAAACACGGACCATCTCTACACTTTACCCCTTGATCATGATGAACTTGATGTGGTTGAAATCATGCAATCGTGCCATTCTGTCTGTTCCCAGAATTGGGAAAATAGTTTATCATTCGGCAGTTCAAAAAATTGGTCATGAACACCCCTTCTAGGAATCAGTGGGTTTTAAACCAAATATTTCATTTAATTAGCAGGTCTTTGAACGCCTTATATTACCGCAGCCGTATTGGGCTGGATTGTTGTCATTCCATAGATGATTGGCTGTAAACACCAGAGGCTGATTTGATCTGACAGGAAGAGCTATTATGCTAAACTAGGACAGTCTCCTTTTCCCAGTCTCTGGTTGCCTCAAAAATGTGAACCTTTTCCCTATATAGCGCACTACTTTTGACCAGAGCCCTATAAAGTCGTGCACTATATAGGGAATAGGGTGCCATTTGGSAGACATCCTCTGTGAACCAGACGCTCCAGCTGAATAAAACATACTAACACTTTGAAAGGAAATGGAGACGACGTGGCTTCCATGAATTTCGCACCCCCCCACCCCCCCCAACATATTTTACATAGTTTGCGTTTTGGGAGCTTCCCTGACGTGCAACCGGACTCTAAATCCAGCCTCAATTAATTGTGCGAGTTTCTCCTCCCCCCTGCGGGCAGCCCCTGAACACCAGCAAGGGCTTAATGACCCGGTCACGCAGCATYAAAACCATATAAACATATCTGCCATCTGCCCCCACCCCAAAAGAGACTGCATTCCATATTCAGTTTTTCTGAAGCTCTCCAGTCATGATAATGGGGCGCGCACATCTTCCATAGTGGAAGTAACGTAACGTTGGATCAGGATCCATTTTTTATAGTTTATCGCCCACGCCTGAGTGACTGTTCATGGCTTGCAAATTTGCATTGATCCCCTGCAGGGTTGCGTCCGAGAGGAAGGACACCTGAGAGACATATGGTGGGGAACGAAGGTATGAATATCCCAAACCAGAGACACACACGTCGTCCCCGGGACCGAGGTGAGGCCGCAGAGGGGTTTGGTAATACCCTGTATAATACCTGCACAGTTACTGAGAGCATCTGCTGTAGGGAGGGGAGGGGGGAGAAGGAGGGGGGCTCATTTGGAATGGGTGTGCTTCTGGCGGTTATAAGGAATTCTATTATTGCTCACAAAAAGCAAGTATCTATATGGTAATTTACCCGTAATGTGTGTGCTGTGGGTAGATACATGATAATCCCAGTGTAATTAATGGTTCCTCTGGTGAGCGCCTGATTAATGCATGTGCAGCCATTGAACACATGGATTTTGTCGCAAACTATTGGAATATTTAACGGACAATGAGGTAAACATGCCCTCTTACAGCCATCTAGAGACCTCCCTAGTAGAAAAACTCCCATAGCCTCATCTTTCCCTGAGCTGCCCTAAAGTACCACGGCTGCATCCCAACTGGCCCCCTATTCCATATGTAGTGCACGACTGTTGACCAGAGCCCTATGGGTAGTGCATTACAAAAGGTAATAGGGCGCCATTTGGAATGCATCCCACATACACAGCCCAGTCAACATGTTGTCCCTCGGGTTCATATGTAAGTGGGGGAAGGACCAAAAAACAAAAGACCCTGAGCAAGGTCCTTTGTCTTTCCTTAAGTGCCGCATCATTCTCAATATCCTGGCAGTTTTTGTCCCCGGGGCCACACTCCTGCCGGCGTTATTAGCTCAGCTTAATAATGAACCCACCAGGCATCATCTTCATTAGGAAGGACGGAGGAGTGGGGGCCAGGGAGCCGGGCTGACCCTGCTACAATCTCTTCACTGTGGATCTGGCACAGGAATTTTAATAGGAGAGCAAAGGAGGCAGGTGGGTCAGTACTGGAGACACGCTGTGCATGCCAATCTGGTCCCTGCCTCCATGGAACAAACTGAAGGAGACAGGAAAGGTGCTGGTGGCAGGGGGATCAGGACAGCGATGCAGCATCCATTCAGGTGAGAGGGAGCGTCGTTCGGTGACAAACAGCCCGTGAGCCACGSTGCCTTCTCCATATTAACGAGGTTGGTAGAGCGGRGAGGATTCCTGTTAATTGCTTTTGCTGGATTGTCAGCTGGACTGCTATTGGTGTGAGCAAAAAAAATAAACGAAGAGCAGTAAAGTTAGGCCTATTGTGGCTCTTTAGATCTATAGCCTCGTCTCGCCTTAGGCTCTTACAGACCTGATCCCATTCATAAACCATTCACTCTCCRTACCTACTTAAATGTTCCGCCTCGGAGCCACGCTTTATTTCACCCATTTTAGAATGTCCCTGCCCCAAAACAGCGTAGGTGATTTGTTGTATATTTAAGGTTGTTTTCCGCGCCGCGGTAATTGCCACGGCGACCTTGATGCAGATAGGACAAAAGACATATCTGCTGTCAAGAATTTGCCATTAGTACCGTTACGAGAATTGCCACATTCTCTCACTGATCCCTGTAAGCATTTCTGATTCCGAGCACGTCCACTCATTCTGCCATGCCCACCGCTCGTCTAAGAGAGAAAGATTTCTTATTCCCAAATATGTGTGCATAAAACAATACCTCAATAAAATGTTACGATCAAAGAACATCTACAATTCCTAAAGCCCACTCCAAAACTGCTTCTCAGGGAAGGTTGAGAGGACAGTTGCAGATCACCTGAAATGCTCTTTGAGATCTAGAAATGAAGTCCCACACATCCGGGAGCTAGATAAGGTGGGAATATAATGGAAATATAACTAGAGGGTGGAAGTACAATATTGGAGGGGATGCAATCTCTTTCTCACTCTGATAGAGACTGATAGCCAACCAGGTGATATCCTGGCACTATAGGCTCTTGACAATTATATTTCTTCATCTCATGGTTGAGAAGACATTAGACCGACCCAATTCCCTGGTAGTCCTTATGATGGACATGCTTTGAATCTGGAAAGGCGGGTAAAGGTGTGAAAGCAATTGTATAGCAGAAAATAATATACTGTAACATATCTTTATTAGTCTGTGTATTGGTCGACCAAAAACCTAATCTAGATGTTAAATTTGACATTATGTTGAGTTTGGTTTCCCGTACCAAGCCAAGACGACAGCAACAAACCACATTGGCAAGTAACTGAACCAGAAGAATCATTCATCTGCCCCGACGACAGCAAAACCAAACTTCGGTAAATATTCAGAGATAAATCTGCAGGCCTAACAATAACACTACACAAAACCAGAAACAACATAAAAACAAAGTACCAATCTTGTATAAATGAAATAACTCAATACTATTCTTTCACTTAAACTGTAGCCTATCGGCTCACAGTAACTGGATGTCTGAATTGTTCTCTTTACATTCAGCAGACATCTACTGTATGCTGTTCAATCTTAGGTTCAATAACGGGTGAAAAGGGTGGTATTTCACAGACCTGGGGTCGTATGCGTCAAGCATCTCAGCATAYGAGTGCCAGTCTAGGATCAAGTCCCCCATGTCAATATAATCTTATTCATTATGATCTAAAAGGCTACACTGAACCCTAGAAACAGCACTCCTACTCTYAGAAGCTTTATGAATACGGCRCCGGATCCTATTAAAATCCATAAATACATCACTTCTAATCCTACACGCTGTGTCAGTCCAACAATCACACTCTGTTTTGTTGTGTGAGCGGAGGACAGCAAACCTAATGAAGAACGCTGTACTAGGTCTCAGCACTGCTCTCATTTCTTGCCTTGTCAGCTCTCCAAATGAAGAATGATGTTCTTAATTTTCCTTTGTGTTTATTTGCTGTACAATGGTTGAGTTAGTTTGGTACACATTGGCCTAGCCTACACCACACCCCCGTAACTCCAAGGCCGTGAAATAACGACAGTTAAAGCCACATAAAATGACTGAAAATGAAAAGGAGGTTATAACAAGAAACACAACATTGCAACATGTTCAAACTGAGAGGTAAATGTGCCAAGACCTTGCCTGACGACTCATTCGGAATTTAATTCCGCTGCTCTATCAATCACTCCATACATCAGTCTGAACCGGTTCTCCTAGAAATCGTTTGTGCTGTACGTCAAAATGAAGTGATTCATGATTCGCATAGGCCGGCTCTGGTCCAACCCATCGGTTTCTGGGACCAATCATAACAGTTTAAATGTGTTCGCATTCGAGAAGTAGTCGGGGAGGAAGCAAATCCAGACTCATCGTGGCACTGGAAAATAAACGACAATGGGCGTGGCGTTTGGCCGGAGCGATGTGGATGGGTAGCCAGGCCATCCAAGATCCAGAGGTAGAGAGGCCCATAGGACATAGGCCAGTGAACCACCCAACAGTGAGAGGTTAAACACTRGAAAACATATGAATCATCTASASCAGTGGTTCCCAAACTTTTTACAGTCCCGTACCCCTTCAAACATTCAACCTCCAGCTGCGTACCCCCTCTAGCACCAGGGTCAGCGCACTCTCAAATGTTGTKTTTTTTGTGAATAACTCACTACAGGTTTATGAGCAGGGTGTGCTTGAAAAGATCACATAACTCTGCAATGTTGGGTTGTATTGGAAAGGCTCAGTCTTAAATCATTTTCCACACACAGTCTGTTCGTTTTCATGCTAGTGAGGGCTGAGAATCCACTCTCACATAGGTACGTGATTGCAAAGGGCATCAGRGTCTTAACAGTGCGATTTGCCATGGCAGGATACTCTGAGCGCAGCCCTAAATAGAAATCTGGCAGTGGCTTCTGATTAAATAAAATMTTCATGGAACCACTTGATGCAATTTCAATGAGGCTCTCTTGTTCAGATATTGGTAAGTGGACTGGAGGCAAGGAATGAAAGGGATAACGAATCAAGTGGCATGTGTCGTCCGTTTCGAGAAAGTACCTGCGTAATTGCGCACCTAGCTCACTCAGGTGCTTCACTATATCACATTTGACATTGTCCGTAAGCTTGAGTCCTGTTTTTCCCTAGCCTGACGCTGCTTTTCTCTCCGCTACAGTTCTGTCCGTGCTGACTCTGGTCCGTCTCCAGTCCCTCGTCTCGTCAGTCATGCCGTCAGTCTTCCCTGCCCTGGACCCCCGCTATACTGCTTCCTTGGATTCCACTCCGGACCTGCTTACCCTGCCCCTACTCCCCTTCTCCCAGCTTCAGTTCCTGGTTCCCTGCTACCCGCCCAAGCTTCCCCTGGCCTGCACTCCATCTCCCCCCGGGTTTTTCAATAAATACCTTAGTTACCTCCTCCCTGTCTCCTCATCTGAGTCTGCACTTGGGTTCACCTGCTCCGCCACAACTAACATGTACAGGTTTTGGGCCCTTCCCCCAGCATCGTCCCAGACATATCTGCGGCAGCAGGAAGAATTAAGTCCTCCACAATAGTATGGGGCTTGCCTGTCCTAGCCACTCGGTAGCTCACCATATGAGACACTTCTAGCCCCTTCTTATTAATGGTATCTGTTGCTTTTATACGTCTTACTYCTTGAAAGTAATCTTAATTCTCGCTAAAAACTCCTGTGGCTTATTTTTCAAATTGGCATGTTTCATCGAGTTGTGAGATATAACACACAGTGGCTGAGGAAAGGCACTACTCCCAATARAAGTGAAACCCCAAATGTAGTTCTCATATAGGGATACTCAGAGTCATCTTATACGTTGCTGACACTCTCTGTTTSTAATCTATGCATAGTCACTTTAACTCTACCTACATGTACATATTAGCTCAATTACCTCGACTAACCGGTGCCACCGCACATTGACTCTGTACCGGTACCCCCCTGTGTATAGTCTAGCTATTGTTATTTTACTGCTGCTTTAATTACTTGTTCCTTTTATTTCTTATTTGTATGTTTTAAACTGCATTTTTGTTAGGGGCTTGTAAGTAAGTGTAACGGATGTGAAATGGCTAGTTGGTTAGCCGTGCTGCGCGCTAATAGCATTTCAATCGGTGACGTCACTCGCTTTGAGACCCTGAAGTAGTGGTTCCCCTTGCTCTGCATGGGCCGCGGCTTTTGTGGAGCGATGGGTAACGATGCTTCGTGGGTGTCAGTTGTTGATGTGTGCAGAGGGTCCCTGGTTTGCGCCCGGGTCGGGGCGAGGGGACGGACTAAAGTTATACTGTTACATAAGCATTTCACTGTAAGTAAGCATACACCAGTATTCGGCGCATGTGACTAACATTTGATTTGATGTGTCTATGGACGCAAGAAGTACTTTTTATTTMAACCATTTATCAATTTTCGAGCAAACTGAATGAGCAGCAGCTACATTTGGCTACATACGGACCGTTYGTGGAATTCCCGCGAGAGAGTAACGTTTAACGTGATTGGATGTTCATTATTTGACTAGGCTGCCTGTATTTGACATTGTGTTGTTATTTCGATGAACAGTAGATGGTTTGAAACGAGGCTACTCYGGCGAGAAAACCTCACCCAAATGTATAGCCCCGTCGGAAAATCTAAATGGGCTGCTTGAAAACGTGAGTCACATTTTTATTTAGCGTACCCCTGACGGCGCCTTCAGTTTGGGAATAGCCAATAGATAGTACCTTTATGTAATTACAGTTTGGGAATGACTAATTCACATGAAGATGCTTTGAAAAACAAACTTTGATTTGGCTTGCCAGGTGACGCAATTGTAAGTGGTCCATAGAAAATTGTATTCACATCAATATAGGATTAGCTAAGAGGAGCCTGGTGAGAAGACATGCAGTGCCTTTAGAAAGTATTCAGACCCCTTGACTTTTTCCACATTTTGTTACATTACAGCCTTATTCTAAAATGGATTCAATTGTTTTTTCCTACATCAATCTACACACAATARCCCATAATGACGAAGCAGAAACATCTCAAGAATGATCAATGGAAACAGGATGCACCTGAGCTCAATTTCAAGTCTCATAGCAAAGGGTCTGAATACTTATGTAAATATTGTTTTTGCAAAAATGGCTAAAAACCTGTTTTCGCTTTGTCATTATGGGGTATTGTGTGTAGATTGATGATTTTTTTGTTATATAATCCATTTTAATATAAGGGTGTAACATAAAACATTTTGGATAAAGTCAAGGGGTCTGAATAGTTTCCAAAGGCACAGTACATACTCAATGTTGAGGATACATCTGAGGTCAACATTACAAAACTCAGCATGTTTTTTATATATAAATAATTATGTTTTTTTACCAAACAGCATTAAGTAGGCCAGGGGAAGGGAGATAATTATGTCCAAATATCTAATGATATTGACCCCAGTGAGACCCGAGAAGTAAAACCTGTCATTGAATAAGCCTCAAGTCCTGGGGAAAGATGGCGGTTGAGGTGTGTGGGGCAGCTAGGGCCACCAGAGTCCCCTCAGCACGGCCGTCACTCCTGGGTGTGCGTCCCAAACGGCACCCTATTCCCTACACAGTGCACTACTTTTGACCAGACAATAGGGAATAGCGTGCCATTTTGGGCAGTTCTGATGCAGTGCGATTACCCCGTCAGTCCGGCCTCCTCGTCCTGCCGAGGCCACGAGTTGGACACTAATCCCTCTTTGATGAGTCCAGCTTCAGAGGCAAAACGCTGACATTTCGCACTAAGGCCGTCTCCCTGTACTCCTGACACGCACAGCACCGGTGGGTGCTTCTTTCATCCCGACATTGGCGAGACGAGGGTCCGGACACGGATGACTGGCAGATTAGTGTGCAGCTCCCAGGGGGACCATAATACATCTGAGAGGTGGGACGAGTAGGACTCCTCATGGCCAAATGTTGTCCCACCATCAGCCCTTTTCCAATTCCTCATCCAGTGAAAAAAGCAYAYCACTGTGTTGCTACAAAGGTCAAAATCATAATGATCTAGTTTCTAAATTGAACTTGGTGTCTAGCATCAGTCATAGGTTCTAGTTGGTCCAGCTCAATCCATTTCCATTTGCATGTAATTCAATGCATTTTCCTTTTAAGTGAAGGGTGGGAAACATGTTACTTTTACGAACTAACGAGTCTAAATGTTGCCTTTTGCTTCTCTCCCCAGTATCTCGCAGTGGCAGAGACTCGTGATCTGATTTCAGAGGTAATAAAAATCCAACAGCTGGCCTACCGGACAGCTATTGATTTCCCCCAGCAGAAACGGATCTTGGATTCAGAGGAACATTTATGAATGCGCAGGGTGCAAGAAATTATACGATAGCCCCAGTAATTCCCTAAATCCACTATTGATCGGTGGGTACAGTAAGAACTGTTAAGCAGCTTTGTCCTGGACGGCTAGGGTCAGTGTTAGCTGCTCACGCCAGACAGACCAGGAGATTGGAGTCCGCTGCAGTAATTTTCCTCCCAGCATGCAGTGGCTGCCTGCCGCTGAGAGCAAAGTAGAGGAGAGGATTGACTGCAGAAGGTGCAATCAGCAGGATTCATCATCCAACTCCGAGCATCTTAATCTGGCCATTAGAGAGTGAGAGCTCATCCATCTACCAGCACCAAACTGGAGATAGCTTTATCAAAAGGCCTCTTTCTGTGAAGCAGCTTGGGGGCTGAGATTTATTTGACAAACTTGTCCCGTAGTGTGAATGTGTGAGTGAATGGGGGAAAAGGTGTTTACGCTCATTGCTGTGAAAATGGTGTACACGGAGATAGGTTGAATTTGTGTGCTGTATAAATGTATACAGTATGTCGATACATTGAATCCAAGTCAAGATATATATTATTATTTGCTTTGCTACAGTAGGTAGCGTTAGCTAGCGCTAGTTGGCTACCTGCACCAAAATTCATATGGCTTGTTCTCCATCTTCTTTTTCAATAGCGTGCCAACATGTTTCCAGCACTTTTATTTCCATGACTGATCAAATCTCATTTAGTCATGCTCTCTTTTGTCTTTGCAGCAGACATATGCACTCTTAGAAAAAAAGGTTCCCTTTATAGAACTAAAAAGTGTTCCATCGCTTTCTTCATATATGGAACTCCTAAAAGTTATAGAACCCTTTTATAGGGTTCTTTGATCAGGTTTTTCTTCACTGAAACAAAATGGTTCCATAAAGAACCTTGCATGGTGCCATTTATGAATAACGTCTACTACTATTAAATAGTCATATTTTTTTGCTAAGAATATAATTGAATAAACAATGAAATCATGGACAAAAGAATACCTGCATCGTTTTTTGAATTTATTGTCATTTTATGCAAACATAATTTGGAAATGTGCCAACGTCAACTCTGGCTGTCAACTGTAGCTGACATCTCTTTGTTTGAATGAAGGCTCATGTCAACTCTGTCTGACTTCTTTACAATAAAATACAATACAACTTTGTCCATTAGTTACAGCGAACCCCCCAAAAATTGCCTTCTGCTCTGTTTCTAAACCCCCAAACAGCAGACCTGACACATACAGTTGAGATGAGCACAGATTGAAGCTGCAGTGCAGCAGCCCCTGGATGAAGATGTTGTGGGGTTAAAGACCTTGCTCAACAGCCCAACGGTAGGTGAATGTTTTGAGGATATGAACCCTGCTGCCCTCCAGTTGGCAGATCAATTCCGTTCGTTTTTTCCAGCACCTGGCCCAGGATTCGAACTGGCCACAGGTCCAACTCCTGCCACAGGTCCACCTCTTTAGCCGCTGGGCTATCTACCGCCAGCACAGTATGGGTTGTTGCCTGACTAGTTCCAGAAAATAATAAGACATTAGCAAAAATGAGTTAATCTGATAAAAATGAAGACAAAATGCCATGCAGACAAATAAATACTATAATGTGAAAGAACAACTTACATGCAGTTGTRCTAAGCAGCCGAAAGAAAGATGCTTCTGATAGTTCTGGGTTAGTGCCAGACTGAGCAAACATAGAAAGAGTGTGTTAAAAGGAATGTTATGATTAACTAGGCTATTGAATCACCAAGACGTACTATACATCATTCATGAGAAATAATGTATACATACCTCCTCTCAGTCAGCAACAGTCTTCTAACGGCTTCATGAAACATAGTCCCATCAATGGACTCCACACTGAAGTACTGGAGAAGATGCAATTAGCTCATTTCCAATGTCAGGCTGGGTCTGTAGCTCTATTTGGCATATCCTATAACAAAAAAAAAAAGGTATTTGAAAGAGTCAGCTGGCTAGCTTGTAAAGTGGCAAACTAAAGTAGCCTAACCTTTTCTGTTTAGCTAGAGCTTGCAAACATGCTCAAATTCTAATAAGGTTTAACTTTATTTATCTAGCCTGTAGTTTATCATATGACTTTGGCTTCATATATTTGAATTCAATAATCAACTTTGCTTACCTTAAAAGAGATTGAGGGAGAAATAGTGAGAAAGTAAAACACAGGGAGAAAATACTATGAAATGGTTATGAGCTCTGTCTGTCATCAACAAATCCTCCAAAACCTCGTGAGGCAATGTGCTTGATACTCTGCACTAACCAGACAAAGACCCATGATTTAAAACCGAATGCATAGCAGCAATCTAATAACCTYAGCTAATGAATGGGAGAATAAGTGATTGATGATTGAATATTRAAATCAACATTAGAGATACTATTTGACACTTCAGGCAATTGTAAGGTGTGGCACTGCCTCCCTCTGGCACTTTAAGGAAGTACACACCTTTGAGTGGATTATACCTATATTATATTACAGTGACCTTTACTGATGTCGTGACTTGACTTTAACATTCATCTGAAGACTGTTATTTCTCTATTTAACTAACTATGTTTCATTTTTACCCGGTTAAATTCATCATGTAACAATTAACTCTTCAGGATACGGGGCACCACGAGAGCGGTTCTTTAAAGAGTTATCATCTCCCGAAATAAACTCTAAAAAGTCTTTACCAATCACCAGTGGTGGAAAAGTACCCAACTGTCATACTTGAGTAAAAGTAAATATACCTTAATAGAAAATTACTAAAGTAAAAGTCACCCAGTAAAATTCTACTTGAGTAAAAAGTCTAAAAGTATTTGGTTTAAAATATTTAAAATATACTTAAGTATCAAAAGAAAAAAATATATTTCAAATTCCTTATATTAAGCAAACCAGATGGCACCATTTTCTTTATGGAAAGCCAGGGGCACACTACAACACTCAGACATCATTTACAAACAAAGCATGTGTGRTTAGTGAGTCCGCCAGATCAGAGATCAGGGATGTTCAGTTGATAAGTGCATGAATTTGACTATTTTCCTGTCCTGCTAAGCATTCAAAATGTAATGAGTACTTTTGGGTGTCAAGYAAAATGTATGGAGTAAAAAGTACAATATTTTCTTAAGGGATGTAGTGAAGTAAAAGTAAAAGTAGTCAAAAATATAAATAGTAAAGTAAAGTACAGATACCCKAAAAAACTACTTAAGWAGTACTTAAGTATTAAGTATTTTTTGTTAAGTACTTTACACCACTGCCTATTACATCTATAAACAGTCAACATATTAATCATAACCTCGTATCATATCATCATTCTGAACAGTTGTAACCTTGCATCTGCAAAAACCCAAGCCGTACTTATGATTCAGTACTACACAAACTGGTTTAATTATTTATTTACTAGCTAATTAAATGGGAACACAGGATAAACATACACACTCTGCACCGGTTATTGACTGGAAACTTAATACGCTGAAAACAGGTCCCTAGCGGAATGACAACAACATGGCCGCTTGTTAAAGAAGAGATGGAGAGGGACAGAATCACTTAACATTGGCATATTCAGAAACTACTTTCACCTACAGTAACCATATACTTTGCACACAAACCGCCGCCCACTTTGAGTAAGAAATCATGAATGTATTTACGTGAAATGCCTGGGTTCGCCGGGGATCTCTTGGTGAACATGGCAGCCTTTGAAAGGGGGTTGGGCCTTTTTGCGACACGCTTGTCTCTGATTGTCCGAAATGGTTCCAACAACTCTTCTACTGTTGTCCTTCTTTGTAGTTGTCTGGTATTTGGTGACTTGTCGTGTAGTCCTAAACAGAACTACAGAGTTGATTTTCTTTCCATTCGCTCTTGAAGATGCTTCTTTGAAGATAGGCTAGCCAGTCGTGTCGATGGTTCCCCAGTTCGGTGATGAGAGTAGCGTAATACGATGGTTTGAGTAGAGTAACAGGATGGTCCTACTTAAATTCGCTTTCTAAGATACTTTACTTAGGACAGCTAATCAGCCGTACCAGTGATTGTCCACCTAGTGTTGAGATTCAAAGTTCAAACCATTTTAAACATGCAGCTGCTGCTTCACGCTTTTTCTGGTCTAATGTGTTTTTTCCTTTATACCTTTTGCCCCTCACTCCGGGGCGGTGACTACTCACTGTGCAACGTTATGTAAAACAATTATCTCTTATAGCTTATCAAATCACACCCCTCTCTTAACAAAAAACACTTTCATCATTTTGCKTATTACATGCACAACGCATAGTATGGAAACTTCATATATGTAGTGGGTATGCTTTCCAAGTTACAGTATTTCATTTATAACATTTTTATTGACATCACAAAATAACAAACAAAATGATATTAGTGTTTAATAGATCGCCTCTGACCATTCCCCACGTTCTATATTGTTCCAGTAGTTGCTTTTGAACGTGTTAGAGTTTCAACGGGAAAAAGGTCTGTTGAGACAAAACACATTCCTTTCATGCATTTGGAGAGGGAGAGCCTGAATATTCTCCCTTGATTTACAACAGGACGTGAGTTGTTAATCCCCACTAGTTCTTTCCTCCCCCCTCTACGGGTAAGAGGGGGTCTGATTGAAGTTATTCCTTCCAAACCTGATCTGACCTATTTGGATTCTCGTGGACAGTCATGACACTGAGTGTACCAATTTATATGATTACCTATGATACGCTTAGTGGGTCTCGGAGAGGTTGGGAAGTGAGCATTAAGACACATTTCCGTTCTCTGCAAGTTAATGGACAATAAAGGGTTCTTCTTCTATTGATCTCAAAACATCACATTTACGTGAGCAGCGATAGTGCGTCAAGAACACAAGAGATAAACAAGAGGACGGATGGTATTATTACAAGAGCAAAGGTGGGAGACACAATCACACATGTCTGAGAACAGTGGAATAAATTGTGCACGCTGATCTATGTGCCATTGACGTAATTGTGAGAAAAGGAAACCTCTCGACTGTTTATTCGCTTAAATCAATGGGAGACACAGCTCCTTCACAGAAGATTCATTTACTGGCTTGTAAATCCTGTGAGTTCAGGGAGAAAATCTAATGTTACAAAAAACTGGTGTTAAAGATAAACCAGTTGAGCACAACTAAATCGTTCTAAAGCTGGCGTTGGTGCTGTATATCATCAGCGCCGTCTTTCCCTATCCGCTGCCTGCATGTATTACATAACAGCAGCTATGGTGCCCTGACAAAAAGCCATTCTCTCCCTCCTTAGACAATGTATAGGAGGCTCTTGCTTGCTACAGACACTATGGAGACTATTGATCTCTATAAGGAGACATGGCCCTGAAGCTGCTGGGGAGGGAGGTGGTTGTCATGGTTACCCGATGCAACAGCAAAGTGCTGGAACATCTGCCAGGTAAAGGAGAAACCGGTGCCTCGCAGGGGCGCGTTTGCTGTAATTACAGGAAATTCCATCCAGTCAGCAAGCCTACAGAGGTGTGTGTGTGTCCACTCGTCCTGCACCCTTGAGCCACCACTACGATGGGTCAGAGGTAGCCACTTTTTTAGCTGACCAACCAACATGTCAGTGACAGGTAAACCAGCACATTCACACATCTGCAGACACATGGTCAGCATACAGGGAAAGTATACTTCTGTTGACCAAACTCTTCTTTGTTCTTCATCTAAACCTCTCACATTTTTACTTTACTTTACTATTTCTCTCAAGCACTGGCACACATGGACACAAATGCACTTGCAAACATGGTCCAAAAATGTGGTTGAAACATCATGGTTCTCAGACCATGCAGTAATTGTGTTACATGTCAGAGCTTCATTCAATCTTCATGAAGTCAACTTCCCAGTATGAAGGATTTACTTACTTTGCTCCAAATCTCTGTGTACTGCTACAGGAGCACAGAGGCCAAAAAGTAGCCCGTGACTTGACGCTTCTTGAATTTCTGTTCTGTCTGCAAACTTCTTTCTTTTCTTAAAGCATCAGCACATAGTGAGACTGAGTGGACCGGACACTTGGAGACAAGAATCAGACTGGGCACATGTTCCGTCCCCATGGGGACCGTTACCAAGGGCAACAAAGCAACAGCTTAGGACGATGTCTGGGCATCACCAAGGGCCTGACTGTGCAGTTTGGTTTGGGATACATCTCCCTATTTCCTATGTAATATACTACTTATGACCAGAGCCCTATGGGCCCTGGTCATAAGTAGTGATATTACTTTTGTACTCATTTCTATGAGCCCTTGTCAAAAGTATTGCACTATAAAGGGAATAGGATGCCATTTGGAAAGCAGCCTTGGTGTGTTACTGGCCAGGCTGCCATACTGCGTAGGCTAGCTGCTGCTATACTTTTCTTAAAAGAGCCACAAAAGGCAATTAAGAGTCAACTGCAGTTTAAATATCTCAGTGACCCAATTAAAATTGAGGCCCTGCAGATATCTGCTGGTTTCTAACGAGCTCAAATTAAGATCGTTAGTTAGACGGTGCTACAGCCCTGCATATATCCCCGATGTCCCAAATAGCACCGTATTCCCTATATAGAGCACGACTTTTGACCAAAGTCCTATGGGCCCTGGTCAAAAGTAATGCACTATATAGGGAATAGGGTGCCATTTGGGATGCAAACCCTGACTGACTGACTGACTACCAGTGAAAGCATCCGCCTCTTTAGTTTCTTCCTTGGGGCAGTGAGCTTCGGTTGGCCAATAGAAAATAAATGTGTATTTGGAGTTATTATCGCTCTCTAATTTACCGTAATGAAACCATGAGCCAGCGCGGGCGGAATGAGCCTTTTTAATTTGTGCGTCGGACGCAGGCCTGCATATTAAGGACCTKATTTGCATAAATCATGTCACTCCACTCGGGATTCCAATTAAACCCTTGATTAATTGCTCGGCTGACCCGTTAAATAGAATCCTTTAAGTGGTTCAACAGGGGCTCTAACAGCGCTAGTGTTGACACACACACACACACACACACACGTAAGTAAGTAAACTCACACACTCTCCCTTTTCGGTGGGTAATCTGCAATGTGATTCATCATTGGGACTTGCAGCCACTCATTTTGAAATGTATGTCCCCCTAGGCCGGATGCTGCTGTCTGGAGTGCCAGTGGACACTCACTATGTGCAAACCCAATCGATGGCATCCCTCTAAGGAATAACGACGTCTAATTAATTATGATGCCCATCAGTTTAGAAGTGGAGAACTTTTCAAATGAGTTATCCATAAAAAAATATATACATTTTTTTTAAAATGTATTTCCTGTTTGTTATAAGTGGCATATGATTGGCATGGTTGGCATTTGGAACATAGGGAGGAATACTAAAGAAGTCATTAAAATGTAGCAAAAGAGACACACAGTCAGACTTACAGTGGCAAGAAAAAGTATGTGAACCCTTTGGAAATACCTGCATAAATTGGTCATCACATTTGATCTGATCTTCATCTAGGTCACAACAATAGACAAACACAGTCTGCTTAAACTAATAACACAAAAACAATTATACGTTTTCATGTCTTTATTGAACACACCGTGTAAACATTCACAGTGCAGGGTGGGAAAAGTATGTAAACCCTTGGATTTGATAACTGGTTGACCCTCCTTTGCCAGCAATAACCTCAACCAAACGTTTTCTGTAATTGCGGATCAGACCTGCACAACGGTCAGGAGGAATTTTGGACCATTCCTCTTTACAAAACAGCAATATATTTCAGTTCAGCAATATTCTTGGGATGTCTGGTGTGAACTGCTCTCTTGAGGTCATGCCACAGCATCTCAATCGGGTTGAGGTCAGGACTCTGACTGGGCCACTCCAGAAGGCAATTTTTCTTCTGTTGAAGCCATTCTGTTGTTGATTTACTTCTGTGTTTTGTGTCGTTGTTCTGTTGCGTCACACAACTTCTGTTGAGCTTCAATTGGCGGACAGATAGCTTAACATTCTCCTGCAAAATGTCTTGATAAACTTGGGAATTGATATTTCCGTCGATGATAGCAAGCTGTCCAGGCCCTGAGGCAGCAAAGCAGCCCCAAACCATGATGCTCGCTCKACCATACTTTACAGTTGGGATGAGGTTTTGATGTTGGTGTGCTGTGCCTTTTTTCTCTCCACACATAGTGTTGTGTGTTCCTTCCAAACAACTAAACTGTAGTTTCATCTGTCCACATAATATTTTGCCAGTAGCGCTGTGGAACATCCAGGTGCTCTTTTGCAAACTTCAGACGTGCAGCAATGTTTTTTTTTGACAGCAGTGGCTTCTTTCCTGGTGTCCTCCCATGAACACCATTCTTGATTAGTGTTTTACGTATCGTAGACTCGTCAACAGAGATGTTAGCATGTTCCAAAGATTTCTGTAAGTCTTTAGCTGACACTCTAGGATTCTTCTTAACCTCATTGAGCATTCTGAGCTGTGCTCTTGCAGTCATCTTTGCAGGACGGTCACTCCTAGGGAGAGTAGCAACAGTGCTGAACTTTCTTCATTTCTAGACAATTTGTCTTACCGTGGACTGATGAACATCAAGGCTTTTAGTGATACTTTTGTAACCCTTTCCAGCTTTATGCAAGTCTACTATTCTTAATCTTAGGTCTTCTGAGGTCTCTTTTGTTCAAGGTATGGTTCACATCAGGCAATGCTTCTTGTGAATAGCAAACTCAAATTTTGTGGGTATTTTTTATAGGGCAAGGCAGCTCTAACCAACATCTCCAATCTCGTCTCATTGATATGAATCCAGGTTAGCTGACTACAATTAGCTTTTGGAGAAGTCATTAGCCTAGGGYTTCACATACTTTTTCAAACCTACACTGTGAATGTTTAAATGATGTATTCAATATAGACAAGAAAAATACAATKATTTGTGTGTTATCAGTTTAAGCACACTATGTTTGTCAATTGTTGTGACTTKYATGAAGATCAGATCAAATTTGATGACCAATTTATGCAGAAATCTAGGTAATTCAAAAGGGTTCACATACTTTTCCTTGCCACTGTATATTATACTGCACATTGAAATAATTAGGCTCGTCAAAATCAGACCATCAAAATCCAATCATGGGTCTGCTCCAGCCAAAGAACCCCCTGCAGCCTGTGGTAGAGACGTAAATACCACTACGCAGACTGCCTCAATCATATAAGGCTTTCTAATGCTGGGGTAGCTAAGGACATACCCTCAGATGTAGGTGGTGTTAACTGACCAGCAGCCACTGATCTGACCCTCTGCCCTCGCTACCGTCACACACATACAGTGCATTTGGAAAGTATTCAGACCCCTTTACTTTCGACATTTTGTTACGTTACAGCATTATTCTATATGCTAGTTGTTAACAACAAATAGTTGTTTTTCCCTCAATCTTCACACAACACCCCATAATGAAAAAGCAAAAACAGGTTTTTAGAATTTTTTTCTAATTCATAAAAACAAATAAAATTGAATATTACATTTACATAAGTATTCAGACCATTTACTCAGTACTTTTTTGGTGTGTGTTGAAGCACCTTTGGCAGCGATTACAGCCTCGAGTCTTCTTGGGTATGACGCTGCAAGCTTGGCACACCTGTATTTGGGGAGTTTCTCCCACTCATCTCTGCAGATCCTTTCAAGCTCTGTCATTTGGACGGCGAGGGTAGTTGCATAGCTATTTTCAGGTCTCTCCAGAGAAGTTCGATCGGGTTCATGTCCGGGCTCTGGCTGGGCCATTTCAGGACATTCAGAGACTTGTCCCGAAGCCACTCCTGCATTGTCTTGGCTGTGTGATATGGGTCGTTGTTCTGTTGGAAGGTTAACCTTTGCCCCAGTCTGAGGTCCTGAGCGCTCTGGAGCAGGTTTCTATCAGGTGCCAGGCTTCCTCCAGACGTGACGCTTGGCATTCAGGCCAAAGAGTTCAATCTTGGTTTCATCAGACCAGAGAATCTTGTTTCTCATGGTCTGAGAGTCCTTTTAAGTGCCTTTTGGCAAACTCCAAGCAGGCTGTCATGCCTTTTACTGAGGAGTGGATCTGTCTGGCCACTCTACCATAAAGTCCTGATTGGTGGAGTGCTGCAGAGTTGGTTGTCCTTCTGGAAGGTTCTCCAATCTCCACAGAGGAACTCTGGAGCTTTGTCAGAGTGACCATTGGGTTCTTGGTCACCTCCCTGACCAAGGCCCATCTCCCCTGATTGCTCAGTTAGGCATTGCAGSCAGCTCTAGGAAGAGTCTTGGTGGTTCCAAACTTCCTCCATTTTAGAATGATGGAGGCCATTGTGTTCTTGGGGACCGTCAATGCTGCAGACATTTTTTGGTACTCCCTTCCCCAGATCTGTGCCTCGACACAATCCRGTCTTGGAACTCTACGGTCAATTCCTTTTACCTCATGGCTTGGTTTTTGCACTGACATGCACTGTCAGCTGTGGGACCTTACAGTTGAAGTCAGAAGTTTACATACCTCTTGTTCATGTTTTGTCTTTGATCATCATGTCTTGTCCCTGTGCTTCCCTCTGCTGGTCTTATTAGGTTCTTTCCTCTTTCTATCCCTCTCTCCCCCTCCCTCTCTCCCTCTTCGCTCTCTCTCTCTATCGTTCCGTTCCTCGCCCAGCTGTTTCTCATTCTCCTAACGACCTCATTTACTCTTTCACACCTGTCCCTATTTTGCCCTCTGATTAGAGTCCCTATTTCTCCCTCTGTTTTCCGCTTCTGTCCTTGTCGGATTCTTGTTTGATGTTTGCTGTTCTGTGTCCTTGTTCCGCCCTGTCGTGTTTTTGCCTTCTTCAGATGCTGCGTGTGAGCAGGTGTCTATGTCAGCTACGGCCTGTGCCTTCCTGAAGCGACCTGCAGTCTGTGGTCGCGTCTCCAGTCGTTCCTCTCTACTGACGAGAGGATTTCAGTTTCCTGTTTTGGATTTACCTTTGATAATATCCAGGAGAATCATTGTTTGTTTAATACTGGAATAAAGACTCTGTTTCTATTACGTCGCTTTTGGGTCCTCATTCACCAGCATAACAGAAGAATCCGACCAAGATGGACCCAGCGACTATGGATTCTCTCAACACTGCCGTCGAGTTCCAGGGAGCAATGCTCGGCAGACACGAGCAGGAATTGTTGCTGCTCGTCATGCCGTTGAGACCCTGGCCGCTCAGGTCTCCATATCTCTGGACAGTTTCAGAGTCTTCGTCTCGTGCCACCAGCTAACTTCCTGGTCTTCCGAGTCTCCGGAACCTAGGGTTAATAACCCACCATGTTACTCTGGGCAGCCCACTGAGTGTCGCTCCTTTCTCACCAGTGTGATATTGTGTTCTCTCTCCAGCCCAACACGTACTCAAGAGAGAGAGCTCGGATCGCTTACGTCATATCACTCCTTACTGGTCGGGCTCGGGAGTGGGGCACAGCTATCTGGGAGGCAAGGGCTGAGTGTTCTAACGATTATCAGAACTTTAAAGAGAGATGATACGGGTTTTTGATCGTTCAGTTTTTGGAAGGAGGCTTCCAGGGCCCTGGTTCCCTATGTCAAGGTGATCGATCCATAACGGATTACTCTATAGAGTTTCGCACTCTTGCTGCCTCTAGTGACTGGAACGAGCGGGCGTTGCTCGCTCGTTTTCTGGAGGGACTCCACGCTGAGGTTAAGGATTGAGATTCTCTCCCCGGGAGGTTCCTTCCAGCGTGGACTCTTTGATTGCACTCGCCATCCGCATAGAACGACGGGTAGATCTTCGTCACCGAGCTCGTGGAGGAGAGCTCGCGTTAACGGTGTTTCCCCTCTCCGCTTCTCAACCATCTCCTCCCACCGGCTCAGAGACTGAGCCCATGCAGCTGGGAGGTATTCGCATCTCGACTAAGGAGAGGGAACGGAGAATCACCAACCGCCTTTGCCTCTATTGCGGTTCTGCTGGACATTTTGTCATGTCATGTCCAGTAAAAGCCAGAGCTCATCAGTAAGCGGAGGGCTACTGGTGAGCGCTACTACTCAATCAGTCTCTCCGACTCAAGATCCTGTATCTTACCTTCGTGCGTCCATCTACGCTGGACCGGTTCGGCTGCTTCCTGCAGTGCCTTGATAGACTCTGGGGCTGAGGGTGTTTTATGGACGAAGCATGGGCTCGGAAACATGAGATTCCTCTCAGACAGTTAGGGAAGCCCACGCCCATGTTCGCCTTAGATGGTAGTCTTCTCCCCAGTATCAGATGTGAGACACTACCTTTAACCCTCACAGTATCTGGTAACCACAGTGAGACCATTTCCTTTTTGATTTTTCGTTCACCTTTTACACCTGTTGTTTTGGGTCATCCCTGGCTAGTATGTCATAATCCTTCTATTAATGGGTCTAGTAATCTATCCTATCCTGGAACGTTTCCTTGTCATGTGAAGTGTTTAATGTCTGCTATTCCTCCTGTTTCTTCTGTCCCCTCTACTCAGGAGGAACCTGGTGATTTGACAGGAGTGCCGGAGGAATATCATGATCTGCGCACGGTCTTCAGTCGGTCCAGAGCCAACTCTCTTCCTCCTCACCGGTCGTATGATTGTTGTATTGATCTCCTTCCGGGGACCACTCCCCCTCGGGTAGACTATACTCTCTGTCGGCTCCTGAACGTAAGGCTCTCGAGGATTATCTGTCCTGTTTCTCTCGACGCCGGTAACCTACGCGTGGTGCCTTCTTCTTCTCCGCCGGAGCGGGGTTTTTTCTTTGTTAGAAGAAGGGTACGGTGTACTCTGCGCCCCTGCGTGGATTTCGAGGGCTGAATGAAATAAACGGTTACAGAATCGTTATCCGCTTCCCCTTATGTCGTCAGCCTTCGAGATTCGCAGGGAGCCGGTTCTTTACTAAGTTGGACCTTCGCAACGCTTACCCATCTCTGTGCGCATCAGAGAGGGGGACCGAGTGGAAACGGCGTTTACACTCCGTTAGGGCATTTTGAATACCGGGTTCTGCGTTCGGTCTCGCTAATGCTCAGCTGTCTTTCAGGCTTAGTTAATGCTGTACTGAGAGACATGCTGAACACTTTGTTTTCGTTTACCTTGGACGATATCCTTGATTTTTTCACCGTCTCTCGAGATTCATGTTCAGCCACGGTTCGACGTTACTCCACGCCTTTTAGAGAAATTGTCTCTACGTGAAGGGCTGAGAAGTGCGCCTTTCATGTCTCTTGTCATTCTCGTTCTGTTATTTCGTGAAGGCATTCAGATGGATCCCGCAACAAAAATAGGTCCAGCGCTGTCAGCGATTTGGGCCAGTCCCTAAGTCACGTGTCGAGTTTGGCAGCGTTTCCTCGGTTTGCTATATTCTCTCGCGTTTCATTCGTAATTTCGGGTCAAGTGGCTAGCCCTCTCACAGCTCTGACTTTCTGTCAAGACTTGCTTTAGTGTCCGGTTTCCGCCCAGGGAGCTTTTGATCTCCTCAAAGAAGCGTTTTATCATCGCCTTCCTTGTTAACTCCTGAAGGTCACTACAAACTTCATTGTCGAGGTTGACGCTTCAGAGGGTGGGCCGTGGGAGCCATTCTGTCCCAGCGCTTCCATTCTGACGCTAAGGTCTCATCCTTGCGCTTACTTTTCCTGCATCGCCTGTCGCCACTCGGACGCAACTATGATGTGGGTAACCGCGAGCTGCTCGCCAATCCGCTTAAGCCATAGGCGAATGGCAGCAGTGGTTGGAAGGGGGCGACCGTCTTTGTCGTTTGGACTGACCATAAGAACCTTGGAGGTACACCGTTCTGCACAACGACTTAAATGCACGTCAAAGCTCGTTGGCGTTGTTTTTTCGCTCGTTTCCGAGTCGTGATTTCCTATCGCCCGGGAATAAGAACACCAGCCTGATGCCTTTATCCCGTTCTTTAGTTCTTCTGTGGCTTCTACGGACCCGAGGGGATTTCCCTGAGGGCGTGTTTGTCGGGTTGACTGTCCTGGGGAATTGACGAGACAGGTTAAGCAAGCACTCATCATCACTGCGTCTCGCCGCGGCGCTTGTTCCTACGTAACCTTCTGTTCGTTCCTGTCTCTACTCGTCTGGCGTTCTTCAGTGGGCTCACTCTGCGACAAGCTTAGCTGGCCACCCGGCGTTTCGGGGTATGCTTGCTTCTATTCGCCAGCGGTTTTGGTGGCCTACTCGGAGCGTGACACGCGCCGTTTTCGTGGCTGCTTGTTCGGACTGCGCGTCAGACTAAGTCAGGTAACTCTCCTCCTGCCGGTCGTCTCAGACCGCTTCCCATTTCCTTCTCGCCAATGGGCTCACATCGCCTTAGACTTTATTAGCGCGTCCCTGCCTTCGTCTGCGGGGAGACTGTGATTCTTACGGTTATCGATAGGTTTCTCTAAGGCGGCACATTTCATTCCCTCGCTAAGCTTCCTTCCGCTAAGGAGACCGGCACAAATCATCATTGAGAAATGTGTTCAGAATTCATGGCCTCCCGTTAGACGCCGTTCAGACAGAGGCCCCGCAATTCACAGTCAAGTTTTGGAGGGAGTTCTGTCGTTTGATTGGTGCTTCCGTCAGTCTCTCTTCCGGGTTTCATCCCAGTCTAACGGTCAGCAGAAAGGGCCAATCAGTCGATTGGTCGCATATTACGCAGCCTTTCGTTTCGAACCCTGCGTCTTGGCAGAACAGCTCCCCTGGCTGAGTACGCTCACAACTCGCTTCCTTCGTCTCTACCGGGCTATCTCCGTTCCAGAGTAGTCTTGGTGTACCAGCCTCCTCGTGTTCTCGTTCCCAGCTCGCCGAGTCCAGCGTTTCCTCCGCTCAGGCTTTTTGTCCAACAGTTGTGAGCGCACCGAGGAGGGTCAGGTCTGCAACTTTGCCGTAACAGGGCGCAGACTGTGAAGAGCCGCCAATAAACGTAGGATTAAGAGTCCTAGGTATTGTCGCGGTCAGAGAGTGTGCTTTCCACTCGTAACCTTCCCCTACGACAGCTCTCGCAAGTTGACTCCGCGGTTCCATTGGTCCGTTCCGTGTCTCTCAGGTCGTCAATCCTGTCGCTGTGCGACTGCTTCTTCCGCGCACATCTTCGTCGCGTCCACCCTGTCTTCCATGTCTCCTGTGTCAAGCTTTTCTTCGCGCCCCCGTTCGTCTTCCCCCCCCCCCTCGTCCTTGTCGAGGGCGCAACCTATTACAAGTTACGGAAGATCATGGACATGCGTTCCTCGGGGACGTGGTCACCAGTACTTAGTGATTGGGAGGGTTACGGTCCTGAGGGAGGAGTTGGGTTCCATCTCGGAGTGCTGGACCGTTCGTTGATTGATATTTCCTTCGTTGCCGCGCAGGGTTCCTCCTGAGTGCGCCAGGAGGCGTCGGTGAGTGGGGGGGTACTGTCATGTTTTGTCTTGATCATCATGTCTTGTCCTGTGCTTCCTCTGCTGCGTCTTATTAGGTTTCTTTCCCTTCTTTCTATCCCTCTCTCTCCCCTCCCTCTCTTCCCTCTCTCGCTCCTCTCTCTCTACTCGTTCCGTTCCTGCTCCCAGCTGTTTCTCATTCTCCTAACGACGCTCATTTACTCTTTCCACACCTGTCCCCTATTTTGCCCTCTGATTAGAGTCCCTATTTCTCCCTCTGTTTTCCGCTTTCTGTGCCTTGTCGATTCTTGTTTGATGTTTGCTGTTCTGTGTCCTTGTTCGCGCCCTGTCGTGTTTTTGCTTCTTCAGATGCTGCGTGTGAGCAGGTGTCTATGTCAGCTACGGCCTGTGCCTTCCTGAAGCGACCTGCAGTCTGTGGTCGCGTCTCAGTCGTTCCTCTCTACTGACGAGAGGATTTCAGTTCCTGTTTTGGATTACCTTTGATAATCCAGGAAAATCACTGTTTGTTTAATACTGGAATAAAAGACTCTTTCTATTACGTCGCTTTTGGTCCTCATTCACCAGCATAACACACTTAAGTTGGAGTAATTAAAACTAGTTTTCAACCACTCCACAAATTCTTTGTAACAAACTACAGTTTTGGCAAGTCAGTTAGGACATCTACTTTGTGCATGACACAAGTAATTTTTCCAACAATTGTTTACAGACAGATTATTTCACTTATATTTCACTGTATCACAATCCCAGTGGGTCAGAAGTTTACATACACTAAGTTGACTGTGCCTTTAAACAGCTTGGAAAATTACAGAAAATGATGTAATGGCTTTAGAAGCTTCTAATAGGCTAATTGACATCATTTGAGTCAATTGGAGGTGTACCTGTGGATGTATTTCAAGGCCTACCTACAAACGTGCTTGAGATCATGGGAAAATCAAAAGAAATCAGCCAAGACCTCAGAAAAAAATTGGAAGACTCCACAAGTCTGGTTCATCCTTGGCAGCAATATCCAAACACCTGAAGGTACCACGTTCATCTGTACAAACAATAGTACGCAAGTATAAACACCATGGGACCGCGCAGCTGTCATACGCTCAGGAAGGAGACGCGTTCTGTCTCCTAGAGATGAATGGACTTTGGTGCGAAAAGTGCAAATCAATAACAGAACAACAGCAAAGGACCTTGTGAAGATGCTGGAGGAAACAGGTACAAAAGTATCTATCCACAGTAAAACGAGTCCTATATCGACATAACCTGAAAGACCGCTCAGCAAGGAAGAAGCCACTGCTCCAAAACCGCCATAAAAAACAGACTACGGTTTGCAGCTGCACATGGGGACAAAGATCATACTTTTTGGAGAAATGTCCCTACTCTGATGAAACAAAAATAGAACTGTTTGGCCATAATGACCATCGTTATGTTTGGAGGAAAAAGGGGGTGGCTTGCAAGCCGAAGAACACCATCCCAACCGTGAAGCACGGGGTGGCAGCATCATGTTGTGGGGGTGCATTGCTGCAGGAGGACTGGTACACTTCACAAAATAGATGGCATCTTGAGAGAGGAAAATTATGTGGATATATTGAAGTGTCACGGCCATTGAAAGAACTGGACCAAAGCGCAGCGTGGTGAGCGTACATATTCCTTTTTATTAGAAATGACGCCGACAAAAACAATAAACAAAATACAAAAACAACCGTGAAGCCCTTTTGTCAATAGGGGGAGCTGTTAGCACTTTTTTTTTTTTTGACGTTGCCAAATAAACTGCCTAGTACTCAATTCTTGCTCGTACAATATGCATATTATTGTTATTATTGGTATAGAAAACACTCTCTAGTTTCTATAACCGTTGGAATTATGTCTCTGAGTGGAACAGAACTCATTCTACAGCACTTTTCCTGACAGGAGTGAGATTTCAGAAATGTTGGCCTCTGGTCCCGTCAGTTTTAATGTCCCTGTGAATGCTATGAGGATACAAACACTGCCTACGCCTTCCTCTAGATGTCAGTAAGTGGTGACAATTTGAATGGAGTCGATTGCGCAATCAGGGCCTGTATAAAACACCAAAGACCGGAAGGAGCTTTCTTTTGGACCCTGCGCTCGACGCACGATGGACGTCGACTGGCCTCTTTCCAAGCTTGGTTTAGCCAGTAATATATTGCCGGTCATGTTTTTACTCGTTATAGGTGTTAAAAGCATCATAAGGTAGTTAATTTAAACCGTTTTATAGCAATTTATATCCGTTTAGTGCGATTTTGAGGCATTTATTTGTGACGTCCTTCCATGAGCTGGGCACTTTTCCTTTACATACCGAACGTTAGTGGCCATTTCGACGGGACAAGAGGAATCTTTCGACCAAAAGACGATTAGACCGGAGAAAGGATACATTGCCCAAGATTCTGATGGAAGAACAGCTCATAGTAAGAACTATTTATGATGATAAATCGCTGTTCTGTTGAAAAATGTTAAACGCATATATCGCCATTTTGTTTTGTGTAGCTTCGCTTTGGCGGACCCGGTATTGCACAGTAAGGATAATTTTAGAAATGTAATTCAGCGATTGCATTAAGAACTAATTTGTCTTTCGATTCCTGTCAACCCTGTATTTTTTCAAGTTTATGATTAGTTATCGATTAGACTAGATCACTCTCAAAGATGGCGCCCGACATTTTCAGGCCAGTTTGCCTATCTCATTGTATAACCACGTTTTTTTGTGGCTAAATATGCACATTTTCGAACAAACTCTATATGTATGTTGTAATATGATGTTACAGGAGTGTCATCGGAAGAATTCTGAGAAGGTTAGTGAAAAAATTAATATATTTTGGTGATGATAACGTTTTTCGCTCCCTTTGCCTTGAATTCATGCTGGGGTAACGTTTGCACATGTGGTATGCTAATATAACGATTTATTGTGTTTCGCTGTAAAACGCTTAGAAAATCTGAAATATTGTCTGAATTCACAAGATCTGTGTCTTTCCATTGCTATGCTTTGTCTATTTTTATGAAATGTTTTTATGATGAGTAAATTGGTAATACACGTTGCTCTCTGTAGTAATTCTAGTCGCTTTGGGGAGATTTGTGATGGTGGCTGCAATGGCAAACTATGATTTATACCTGAAATATGCACATTTTTCTAACAAAACCTATGCTATACAATAAATATGTTATCAGACTGTCATCTGATGAGGTTTTTTCTTGGTTAGTGGCTATTTATTTCTTTATTTGGTCGAATTGGTGATAGCTAGTGATGGAGTGAAAAAATAGTGGAGTAATTTTTTTTTGTCTTTTGCTAACGTGGTTAGCTAATAGATTTACATATGTGTCTCCCTGTAAAACATTTTAAAAATCAGAAATGGTGGCTAGATTCACAAGAAGTGTATCTTTCATCTGGTGTCTTGGACTTGTGATTTAATGATATTTAGATGCTACAATTTACTTGTGACGCTATGCTAGCTATGCTAGTCAGTGGGGGGGGGGGGGGGGGGCTCCCGGATCCGGGTTTCTGAGGCAGTAAAAGTTAAGGGCTATGTGCCACAAACAAAGTTAACTTCCCACACTGAAAGGAGGGAAAAGGGCTACCTATGTATGGTTCCCAACCAATCAGAGACAACGATAGCACGCTGTCCCTGATTGAGAACCATACCCGGCCAAAACATAGAAATACCAAATCATAGAAAACAAAACATAGAATGCCCACCCCAAATCACACCCTGACCAAACATAAAAAGGCTCTCTAAGGTCAGGGCGTGACAGTGGCTGGAGACGTGGCTGGAGGCTCCGGACTGGAGACCGTGGCTGGAGGCTCCGGACTGGAGCGTGCCGTTGTGAATGGGACTTCGTGCCATGGATCATCACTGAGGCTTTCGTATGCCATGGATCATCCTTGGAGGCTTCGTGCCATTGGATCATCACCTGCGAGGCTTCTTGCCATGGATCATCACTGGAGGCTTCTTGCCATGGATCATCACTGGAGGCTTCGTGCCATGGATCATCACTGGAGTGAGGAGACGTATGGGCAGTCTGGTACGTGGAGCTGCCATAGGGCTCACCAGGCTGGGGAGACATACAGGAGGCCTGGTTCTGGCAGCAGGCACAGGACTCACCAGGCTGGGGAGACATACAGGAGGCCTGGTTCTGGCAGCAGGCACAGGACTCACCAGGCTGGAGAGACATACTGGAGGCTTGGTTCTTGGCGCTGGCACCGGATACACTGGGCCGTGGAGGCGCACTGGAGGTCTCGAGCGCAGAGCTGGCACAACCCGTTCTGGCTGGATGCCCACTTCCACCCGGCAAATGCGGGACGCTGGCACAGAGCACACCGGCCTGTGAATGCTCACACGAGACACCGTGCGCATCACCCCATAACACGGTGCTCCCCACGGTAAGCACGGGGAGTTGGCTCTGGTCTATAACCTGACTCCGCCAATCTCCCCGTGTGCCTCCCCCCAACATTTACCTTGCAGGTAACCATGGCTGACAGAGGAAGAACAATGATTCCAAGCACCACCCTCCTTTTGAAGCTTCCAGTCTGTTATTCAAACTCAATCAGCATGACAGAGTGATCTCCAGCCTTGCCCTCGTCAACACTCACACCTGTGTTAACGAGAGAATCACTGACATGATGTCAGCGGGCCTTTTTGTGGCAGGGCTGAAATGCAGTGGAAATGTTTTTTGGCGATTCAGTTCATTTGCATGGCAAAGAGGGACTTTGCAATTAATCACTCTTCATAACATTCTGGAGTATATACAAATTGCCATCATACAAKCTGAGGCAGCAGACTTTGTGAAGATTAATATTTGTGTCATTCTCAAAACTTTTGGCCATATATAGACAGGTGTGTGACTTTTCAAATAATTTCCAATCAATTGAATTTCCCACAGGTGGACTCCAATCAAGTTGTAGAAACATCTCAAGAATGATCAGTGGAAACAGGATGCAACTGAGTCTCATAGCAAAGGGTCTGAATACTTATGTAAATTAGGCATTTCTGTTTTTTTTTTACATTTGTAAACAATTCTAAAAACATGTTCACTTTGTCATTATGGTGTATTGTGTGTGAATTGACGAGGATCATGTTTTAGTAATGCACTGCACACAGACACACACACACACTACAACCTAAAACATCCCAAGACACACACACACACACCCCATTATTTACCACGGTTTTACAGGTGGCTGTTAGAGGAGAGTGAGAGGTCAGAGAGTCGCTGCTGTTGGTTCTACCTGGCGGGCGCTCAGGTAGCTGGTCACCCAGGCTGGAAACATAGGGCTCCGGTCAAAAGTAGTGCACTATATGGGCGACAGGGTGCCATTTGGGACGTGACCATAGTGGCTAGCAGCGTGTACTGTAAATACGACCCGGTCGACAATAGTAACTAAGGGATAGGGCCCTAACTCAGCTCTCCTGCTCGGTGAACGRCAGCTCAGCTGTGCTCTGGATCAACTGACTAAAGCAGGTCAGCTAGACTCTGGGGTAACATTTGATTTCTGGAACACAATGCACGTGAACATGGAATGGGACATTCATGCAAACATGTCAGTCAGTAGATATGTGCTGTGTATGCACAGACACCGTGGCGTTTTAATACACCCTTCCCCATACTCTTTCAATACATACGTAGGGCGACACTATATACAAAAGCCCCTACACATGCTACCACATTCAGCATGTACTACATAATTCATGTGCTCTTTAATTCAGTCCTGTTTCCTTCTCTCTTTTTCGCTTTCCTTCCAACCGTTTGATCTCTTACGTCAGAGTAAGACGCTACAAATGGCAGAGCCAGACATGTCTGTGCTCTGTCCCTCAGACTGTAAGTTCAGCATCCTGCTGCACGCCACTCAACCTCAGCCACGGCTGACTGACTGACTCACTGACTAGCTGGCTTACTGACAGGGGGCGTTTGACTCTGTGTGTCAAAATGGCACCCTATTCCCTATATAGTGCACTACTTTTGACCAGGGGAAACAGAAGAATTTGACGTTCGGGGTGCAGGTCGTGGCAAAGTCTTCCCCCTTGTTGGAGGTTGGGCTCTGGTCAAAAGTAGTGGACCATATAGAGATTAGGAATAGGGTACCATTTGGGACGCAGWTTGTGATTCTGTGATGTAAGGGACACTCCTGTCACAGGCCAGAACAGCAGATATTAATCCTGCGTCTGTCAGCCAGCCAGTCAGTCAGTGAGAGAGGGTAACTGCAGGAAAGACTCAGCTCAACAGGTAAAGACAGTGGTCGTGTCCTAAATGGCCCGTAGGGTTCTGGTTAAAAGTAGTGCACTATATAGGGAATAGGGTGCCATTTGGGACTCAAAAAACATACTCACCAACCTGCTGCAGCATTACAGTGAAGCAGGGACAGGGCTGAGCTGGGCTGGGTAGGGGAGACACACAGGGGACAGGATGGCCAGTGCCACTGTTACATATTGGAATTCACCCGTTTGCATTATGATGCAACGGTGAAAACATGGATAAAGGGATATTGATTGCAGATGGATAGAAGCCTGGTTGTGCATACTAGACAGTGCATGCCTATCTGCAGTCTGATTCCAGATTTTCTTTAGGGATAAGTTGCGGTCCATTACAATTTATTGCCTCTGAGCAAGTCTCTTCTTTACCACAATTCCCACCTGAAGCAATGCATACTAAACTTGACACATAGTTGAGCTGAAACTCCTCACTGTTCATCTCTGTCTCTATTGCACTGTGAGTTCAGTTACACTGACATTGTATCCGTGCTGCAGAGGGCACCTTCCCTCATGCCACTCTCAGATATTGTCTAATTCTAAGTGGGTCATTGAGTTCAAAAAACAGGCTTCTCTGAATCCTTAAAAGATCCCTTACTTAAGGGTTACTCTTTAGTCTTTTGTAACAAACATATACCTAATGTTTACAGCAGGTCAAAATGACCACAGATTTTTGGAAAATGGCCAATTTGGAAACGCATGTAATTGTAATTTCTAAATATGTGCTAAATATGCGTATGCAACCAATACAATGTCATTTGATTTGATTTCCCCCTCAAACTCACAATTATCAAGTCCAAGCAAATCAAACTTTATTGCCTCATACCATAATTATAATAATATCCCTAAAACTCACAATCAAGTCTGAGCAAAACGGAGTGAACTTTCTTGCACGAGAGGGATCCAGTAACTCAAGACCTTAGTGAGGAAGGATCACCTTGCGGTGACATAACTGCGGGATTAGCGATGCAGGGTTAGACTGAGATGTACTGAGCTCTATGGGGGGTACTGGTACTGGGCAGTGCTTTCCACGTGGGTTCCTTTGAACGACTTGGCCTCGGGCCAGCAGCTCTGTTGAACGAGAAGGCTTATTTTGGCTGCTAACAGAGGAGGACAGGAGGAGGGGTAGAGAGAGAAATAGAGAGAGGGGGAGAGAGAGAGGGAGGGATATTTCCAGGCCAATTGTAAATGTGATTTACTAACCCCGGGCACCACATTCATTTCGGGCCCTGCATACTCAACAAAACTCTATTTCTGTTCTTGTAGCGTTTACAGAGCACTATACCCTATTTCTGAAAATGCATAAACTGTCACATACTGTGACTGCCACTTGCTCATGACCACTCAATAAACCATTTGTGTCCTATCTGAAGATAACTCGTGCATGACTGAATAATGGCATAATAATGATCTCACACACTAGAAGACAATCCACCAGATCACACGAGAGATCCTAAGCACAGAGCTTGTTAGTATAATACCATTCTCATACATACTGTAGGCTGCCGCTACAGTAACGGATCGATAGCGCAGACAATNACGAGAGATCCTAAGCACAGAGCTTGTTAGTATAATACCATTCTCATACATACTGTAGGCTGCCGCTACAGTAACGGATCGATAGCGCAGACAATTTAAAAAAGCTCCACATCAGAAGCGTCTGTACCTTTCCAGACAGTAGAATTCTGCTGGAACGTTCGGTATTGTTTCCCTGACAGCAATAAAGGTGATTGATATGCTGTGGGGTTGGTTTTCTGCTGTTTTTTTTTATAGTATGGTAGTTAGTGTTCTCTTTCTACTGAATGTATTGGTAAGTCATTGCAGGGGCGCAACTTGGTTTTTGAAGTGGGGGGATATAACTATATACACTATATATATATTATATATATATATATACACAGTACCAGTCAAAGGTTGACACACCTACTCATTCCAAGGTTTTTCTTTCTTTGTACCTATTTTATACATTGTAGAATAATAGTGAAGACATCAAAACTATGGAATCATGTAGTAACCAAAAAAGATTTGGTCAGGGTGAGATTTGAGATTCTTCAAAGTAGTCACCCTTTGCCTTGATGACAGCTTTGCACATTCTTGGCATTCTCTCAACCAGCTTCATGAGAATTTGTTAAATAAATAAAAAATATGAGGTAGTCACCTGGAATGCATTTCAATTAACAGGTGTGCCTTGATAAAAGTTCATTTGTGGAACTTCTTTCCTTCTTGATGCGTTTGAGCCAATCAGTTGTGTTGTGACAAGGAGAGGTGGTATATAGAAGATAGCCCTGTTTGGTAAAAGACCAAGTAGAAGTTATGTCAAGAACAGCTCAAATATGCAAAGAGAAACAACAGTCCATCTATTTTAAGACATGAAGGTCTTTAAGACATGAAGATCAGTCAATACGGAAAATTTTAAGAACTTTGAAAGTTTTTTCAAGTGCAGTCACAAAAACCATCAAGCGCTATGATGAAACTGGCTATCATAAGGACCGCTACAGGAAAAGAAGACCCAGAGTTACCTCTGCTGCAGAGGATAAGTTCATTAGAGTTACCAACCTCAGATTGCAGCCCAAATAAATGCTTCACAGAGTTAAAGTAACAGACAGACATCAACTTTTTAGAGGAGACTGCGTGAATCAGGCCTTCATGATCGAATTGCTGCAAAGAAACCACTACTAAAGGACACCAATAATAAGAAGAGACTTGCTTGGGCCAAGAAACCCAAGCAATGGACATTAGACCGGTGGGAAAGAAATGTAGTCCAAATTTGAGATTTTTGGTTCCAACCGCCATGTCTTTGTGAGACGCAGAGTAGGTGAACGGATGATCTCTGCATGTGTGGTTCCCACCGTGAAGCATGGAGGAGGAAGTGTGATGGTGCT